>NW_028120044.1:45000-217500 GCF_965119305.1 Pelophylax lessonae | reverse complement strand
AGTGCACCATGTGCATTGGGAGTGATTATAAAAGAACTGTCCAAAGAAAGTGATCTAACCAGAGGAGGGGGAATAATGTGACAAGACTCCAAAGTCACATACGTACATCTATAAGTTTGGTCAGAGTGGTGAAGAACCAATGCTTGCTGAACACGGTGTTCCCGATACAATCTCCCGGCGCCTCCTCTTCATCCTCGCTGGTTGGAGGAGACGGGTTGCGATCCATGTGATCGGCTTGTTTTGTACTGGAATCCTGGTCTTTCTTCTCTGAAAAGAAAGAAACAACTTTTCTATACAAAAAAAAAAAACTCTGTTCTGTTGAAAGGTCATCTCCTCCCAAATCTGATATTTTTACTTTACATCGCAGAGGACAAGCTGATCCAGATACACAACACAGCATTAGGGAGGATGACCTGTGACCATAAAAACACACAACCTGGCACCGCTTATATGGCCTTAAACTTTATGCAGATGAAATACATATACAGGAGCTAGTTTACCACCTGTCAATGGCTTGGAATTTCTGTCAACCAAGTCCTGAGACTTGCATAGACCTTCCAGAGAGCAAAGCCAGCGACCTGACTTTTCTCTGCTGCAGCCAAGCAATATGGCTTGGTCACAGCCCCACCCACAGCCGGTGATTGGACAGCAGCAGCAGATCCCTTTGCTCACGCTGCTCTCTCCTCCTGCTAGCATTTTCCTGGTTGTAGCAGATTCTGATTGCCTCCAGTTGACCCTCTCCTAGTATAAGTGCTACCGTACAAGGAATGACAGAGGTTGGTACCCCATTTAGGTACTTATACATGTTGAAAAATACATTTAAAGCAGTATTAAACCCAAAATGTCATATATTGCAGTTACCAATCATTACATGCCACCTCGCAAGGCGTTTAACTCGCAGGCCAGCCCCCATCCGGTGGGGCTAAGTCGCGGCCGAGCTGGAGCGGAGGTCTGTGTGCGCTCACTGACCAGACTGGGGTGACCACTGGATTTACATTAGCCAGCCCGTCGCCCAGTCCGGCAGTTGATTGTAGATCTCACAGGAAAAATCCAGGAGAAAAAAAATTTCTATCTAAAAAGAAAAAATGTGCCAGGATCAGAGATACCAGCAAGGAACTAGGTCCTTACTCCTAACCGGGCAGAAAAAAACTGAGTACCTATAGCAGAGAGAGGGAGTATATCCCCTGGGACTGCCTATAGGCATAGCCAGACTTTTTTTCTGCCTAGTGCCCAACTCCTGTAGGGGGCAGTATAACCCAATGGTTAAGAATATCAGGAGCTGTGTCCATCAATGAACGAAAGAGAAAAACTGTTTTTTTTTTTTCCTTTATCCACTTTAGCCCCGGAGGATTTGGCTGCTAAAAGACCAGGGGGTATTTTGCGATTCGGCACTGCGTGACTTTAACGGACAATTGCGCGGTCGTGCGACGCTGTACCTAAACTAATTTGACGTCCTTTTTTTCCCACAAACAGAGCTTTCTTTTGGTGGTATTTGATCACCTGTGCGATTTTTTGATCATGCGCTATAAACAAAAAAAAGAGCGTCAATTTTGCAAAAATAACAATATTTTTAACATTTTTTTTATATGAAATTCCCCCCCAAAAAAATGTAAAAATCAAAATTTTTTAACATTTTCGGCCAATTTGTTTTATGTTACATATGTTTGGTTAAAAAAAAAATTGCAAAAAGCGTATTTTGATTGGTTTGCGCAAAAATGGATTTTTGTAAGATCTTACCGTAAAATCCTTTTCTCTTAAGCTCATTGACAGACGTAGTCTTCTTGATTCTCAAGAGCTGGGTTATGTTGTCTCCGCAGGAGTAGGACTAGGCAGAAAGACAAAACGTTCTGGCTCCACCTTAGGGGCAGTCCCTGAGGGTATATCCTCCCTCTCTCTGCTACAGGGAATCAGTTCTGTTCTAAAGCAGTAACAGAGAATTTAACCCAACCCAACTCAATGATAGAGGGGCGGGTACTACGTCTGTCAATGAGCTTAAGAGAAAAGGATTTTACGGTAAGATCTTACAAAAATCCATTTTTCTCTATCGCTCATTGACAGGCGTAGTCTTCTTGATTCTCAAGAGCTGGGACATCCAGAAGCAGTGCCACAAATGAGGGGTGGGATTGACAAAAATCAAAATCCAATCTAGAAGGCCCAACCGGTGCCAAACTAGAAGTTTTAAAGGCTCATTATAAACAAAGAATGAGACTCAAATGAAAATTTCCAACGGAAAAAAACCCTCGAGGTAGACCACTGGTCTCCTCAAATGGCGGCCTGCAAAACCTTGCGGCCAAACGAGGCATCAGACGATGCCATTACATCAACTTTATAATGTTTTGTAAAGGTATGCACCGACGACCAGGTAGCCGCCTTGCACACCTGGACCACTGACGCCTGATGGCGAAAGGCCCATGACGCACTAAGTGCCCGAGTGGAGTGCGCCTTAACAGGGAACGGGGGCTCCCGACCCTTAATAGAATAAGCCTGTACCACCGTCTGTCTGATCCATTTGGAAATGGTCGCGGCAGATGCAGGCAACCCCTTTTTGGGTCCATCCGGGATCACAAAAAGTGAATCCGTCTTGCGAAACGAGTCTGTCGTTTTCAAGTATACCCTGATCGCCCGGACCACATCCAAGGAGTGTAAAGCAAACTCCCGAGGATGACTGGGCTTAGGACACAGGGAAGGTAATACAATTTCTTCATTCAGATGAAATTCTGAAACCACTTTTGGTAGGAAGGATGGATTCGGACGAAGAACCACCTTATCTCTATGAACCACCAGATATGGGGAACGACAAGATAAAGCGGCCAGTTCTGACACCCTGCGTGCAGAAGTGATAGCCACCAAGAAGGCCACCTTCTGGGACAACGTAGGTAGAGGAATCTCCCTAATATCTTCAAAGGGAGGTTTCTGAAGAACCGACAATACTAAATTAAGATCTCAGGGTGGTAACGGCGCGCGCACTGGCGGAGCCAGATGTCGCACCCCCTGGATGAAATTCCGCACCAAGGAATGAGTAGCCAAAGGCTTCTGAAAGAAGATAGCTAATGCTGAGACCTGACCCTTGATAGTACTCAAGGCCAGTTTTTGCTCAACCCCTTGTTGCAGAAAAGCTAATATTCGACTAACCGAATAAGACCGTGGACGGAACCCCAGAGGTTCACACCATGCAATGTAGGACTTCCATGTACGATGATAAGTCTTTCTGGAAGTCGCTTTCCTTGCTTCAACTAGAGTAGGAATAACTGAAGCTGACAAACCTTTGTCCTTCAGCACCTGGGTTTCAATAGCCAGGCCGTTAAAGCCAGCGATCGTAAAGCAGGATGGAAGATCGGTCCCTGAGACAATAGGTCCTCCCTGAGAGGAAGTCTCCACGGGACGTCCGCCACCAGTCTGACCACGTCGGCGTACCAAGCTCGACGAGGCTAGTCCGGAGCCACCAGGATTACTGGAATTCCTTCCTCCTCTATTCTGCGAAGAAGTCTTGGCAGTAACCCGAGAGGAGGGAAGGCATATATTAGCTGGTATTGCCCCCACGGGGTGATCAATGCGTCTGCGGTCTCTGCTAGAGGATCGCGGGAGCGAGCCACGAATCTCTGTACTTTCCTGTTGAATCGTGATGCCAACAGATCCACATCCGGGGTGCCCCACCGTAGGCACAACTGGTGGAAAACTTCTGGATGGAGGGACCATTCCCCCTGATCCAGAGTCTGACGGCTGAGATAATCTGCCTGCCAATTCTCCACCCCCGGAATGAACACCGCAGAGATAGCTGGAACAAATCGTTCCGCCCAGCGAAGAATGCAAGCCACTTCTTTGGCCGCTCGGACACTCTTGGTGCCCCCCTGGTGATTGACATAAGCCACGGCCGTGGCATTGTCCGACTGGATCCGAACCGGGCTGCCCTGGAGCTGCTCGGTCCAGTGAATCAGACAAAGTCTGATCGCTCTCAGTTCCAATACATTTATCGGTAACCTGGATTCTTCCGGGGACCAAAGTCCCTGGACAGATAACTGACCGAGAATTCCTCCCCATCCGGATAGACTGGCATCCGTGGTCACTATCGTCCAATATATTGGCAGAAATGACTTTCCCTGGCTGAGCATCGGAGACCGAAGCCACCAGACCAGAGACTCTCTGGTCTGTTTGCTCAATCGGATCTGATTGTCCAGGGATTCCGGATTCCGATTCCATCTGAGAAGAATCTCTTGCTGAAGAATTCGGGTATGGGAAGGAAGCCACCATCAACCCCAGAACCCTCATGCAAGTCCGAAGGGAAGACCAGCTGTTGGATAGTAACAACTGGACTGCTGATTGAATCTTTCGGAGTTTCCCTACCGGAAGAAAAACTCTTGTCCTGACTGTGTCTAGAATTAGACCCAGATATTCGAGCCTCTGGGTGGGAACCAGAAATGACTTTTGCTGGTTCACCAGCCACCCGAATTCCTGTAAAGAAATCATAGTAATTTCTATGTTTTGTAGCAAGGTCTGAGGAGACTCTGCATGAAGCAGAAGATCGTCTAGGTAACCAAGAATCGATATGCCTCTTTGGCGCAGTAGTGCCAACATTGGGGCCAACACCTTCGTGAAGACCCGAGGAGCCGTGGCGAGACCGAAAGGTAACGCCACAAACTGATAGTGGTTCTCTTCTACGGAAAAGCGTAGAAACCGCTGATGTCCTGCGAAAATGGGAATGTGAAGATATGCGTCCTTGATGTCTATGGACGCTAGGACATCCCCTGGATGCAGGAAGGCTGCTACTGTGCGAATGGACTCCATTCTGAATTTTCTTATGTTGACAAAAGAATTGAGTGCCCTTAAGTCCAGAATTGGACGCACTTTGCCCTCTTTCCTGGGTATTGTAAATAGGTTTGAATAAAACCCTTGAAAACGTTCTGTCCAAGGAACGTGGACTACCACTCCTTGTTGTAGTAAATCCGTGACTGCTCTCCGCAGATCTTCTAAACGATCCGGGGATAGTCGAATATTGGAAGGGAAGAATCGCGCCGGTGGGAGAGATCGAAACTCGATCTTGTACCCTGACCTTATGACTTCGCAAACCCACTTGTCCGGGATTCTGGAAAGCCATGGATCCGGGAACCGGCGAAGACGTCCCCCCACCCCAGTTATGGGTGGGGGCGCACCTTCAGGCTTTGGACGATTTATCTTCAGGTCTGGAGGGGGCGGGCTTTTGCTTGCCCGACCAACGACCCCTGACGCCTCCTGAAGGAGCTTTGGAGGACTTAATTTTTTCACCCGCGGGACGAAAAAACCTCTTGTGAGCAGAAAAAGAAGGCCCTCGTCTTTGACGAGTTCCTTTACCTTTAAAATTTTGTGGTAAAAAGGTGCTCTTTCCACCCGTGAGATCCTTAATGATCTCATCTAAGTTGGCTCCAAATAGACGCTCTCCTAAAAAGGGGATATTAGCCAATGCTTTTTTGGAACCTTGGTCGGCTAACCAACCTTTTAGCCACAGTGTACGCCTGAGAACCACTGCTGAGACTGATGCTCGCGCCAATAATGGAGTGGCGTCTAACGCCGCATCACACACAAACTGTAACGCCTGTATCATTTGTTCCAACATATCTGATACCGCCTGAGGGACCTCTTCTAAGTCCCGGCGTAACCACTTGGTCCATTCAGTTACAGCCTGCGAAACCAGACCAATACCTATTATAGGTCTGAAAGCTGATCCAATCAAGGTAAACATGGTGCGAGACATAGCTTCTATCTTGCGATCCACTGGATCTTTAAAAGACGGAGCGTCTTCTAGAGGAATAACCGTGGCTTTATTCAATCTAGCAATTGGTGAATCCACCACAGGTGGTTCTGTCCATTTTTTAATGAGAGTTTCCTCAAACGGATAACGCCTGTTAATGAGTTTAGAAATAGTAAAAATGCGTTTTGGCAGACGCCATTCTTCTTCGATTGGATTGCCAAAACATGTGGGCAATGGAAAAACCTTCGCCACTTTGATGCATTTTTTAGTCCCAAAAGGGATTTCAGTTTCAGCTATTTCCGACGGAATACCCTGTAACCTTAAGGTTTCTTGAACAGATACAATGAGTGCGTTTACCAACGCTTCCTCTCTGGCTATGGCTGATGCCGAAACATCCTCCTCACTGTCTGAAGAGACAGCACCCGAGACACCAATCCCAGATGAAGTACCTGCAACTGCAGAAATAGGCTCAGAGTCTGAATCCGAGGTTTCAGATAATAAGGGGTTAAGCGGGGGTCGCTTTCTTGCGCCCTGTCCCTGACAAGCCACTTCCACCCGGGACACAAAAGTTTCCATAATAGCTGACAAAGATTCAATCGTCAGTGGGGTGCTGGAGGATCCTGCAGACCCCTCGAGGGGATCCGGAGGAGATACATGAGTGGCAGGGTCCATGTTAATTCAGGACACCTTTGCCAGAAAAAAAAAAAAAAAAAACTTTTTCCTTTTTTTTTTTTTATGTGTCTCCCCCTAGCGCAATAGCGCCCCTCAGAGTACCTGCTTCTCGATCCCCACAGAGAGAGAGAGAGACCCCCAAGGCTCACCAACCGATGCAGTGAAGTTTCCACCAACTGCAGTCAGCGTCTGTCTTTTACAGACTGGAAGGAGCTGTTGCTTTTTCCCGGGTAGAAGGACGTGGCTCCGCCCCCTGTGTACGCCTTCCGGCGTTCCCAGCTCTCCACGAGGTAGCTGGGCTCATGAAACATGGCCGCCCCCATACAAGAGACATAAGACTCCAAAAACATGGCGGCCGGCGTGACCTGAGGACATACATGCACTTGGTCTACGGCAAAATGGCGGCGGACCGCCGAAATCGTTTTCCCAGCACATCCACCTGCATCTCTGCTAAGTGGCGATATATTGATCTACAGGAGATATACTACAACTAAGGTAGGATTATACCTCCTATGTCTGCTGTAATATTACAGTCTGCTGGGTAGAGTGTTAGCTCTCAAACCAAGTCCACTTCCCACAAACACATACTGTATTTACAAGGGGGACTTCTTAGTGTCAGATATATACTGACCATGTATGGAGGGGCCCATAATTCATACTGCCTCATAATGAGGAAAGAAAAAAGGGAACGTTTACTCACCATACCAAACCGACAGGCACCCTCTCTTCACAATACCCTCTCCACCGGGGTGGGGGGTTGTGGACCACTCCGGACGCCTCGACTCTCTGGTTCCTGGCGTCCAAGCGAGACTTTTAACTCGCAAGGTCAGTCCCTTCACTGGGACTCCGTCGCGGCCGACCCAGCGCGGAGCTCTGGTCTGCACGCGCTCGTAGGCAGAAACTGGGGTGACCACGGGATCTCAACATCCAGCCCGTCGCCCGGCCCCGCATACTTACTTGAATGTGTCGCGGCCGACCAAGCGCAATGCAATGATCTGCGCGCACTCGTAGGCCGGCTGGGGTGACCACAAGTGTCGCCCAGTCCGGCGTTTTTGCTTGAAGATCTCACAGGAAAAAAAACACTGGAGAAAAACTACCTAAAAAATGTCTTTTCTAAAGAAAAAAATCTTGCCAGGACCAAAAGATCCCAGCAAGGAACTTAGGTCCTTACTCCTGACTAGACAGAAAAAAACTGATTCCCTGTAGCAGAGAGAGGGAGGATATACCCTCAGGGACTGCCCCTAAGGTGGAGCCAGAACGTTTTGTCTTTCTGCCTAGTCCTACTCCTGCGGAGACAACATAACCCAGCTCTTGAGAATCAAGAAGACTACGTCTGTCAATGAGCGATAGAGAAAAGTTATCGCGTTTACTAACAAAGGGAAAGATTTTTGTCGTTATTTTTTTAACGCGTAATGGCAGTGATCTGCGATTTTTTTGCGGTACTGCGACATTGCGACGGACAGATCGGACCCTTGACTGACATTTTTGACACTTTTGGGGTTACCAGTGACATATCTATAGTAATCAGTGCTATACATATGCACTGTTACTGTAAAAATACACTGGCAGTGAAGGGGTTAACTTTATTTGAGAGGGAGGGGTGGTGTGTGTCCCTAGGGGCGTGATTCTAACTGTGATTGGCTGTGGCTTGAGGTGTAGGAACAATGATCAACGGTTCTACATAGTAGAACCGTTTGATCACTGTTTCTACACCGGGGAGAATGATAGGCGGCTTGTTTACATTAGCCGCCTGACTTTCTCCCTCTCCCCCGACGATCGCCGAGTGACTGGCGGACATCGGGTCCGCCGGTCACACGCGCGGGGGGGGGGGGGGGGGGTCCGTGACCGAGCGGGAGCGCGCCTCTGGCGGCGCGCGCTCGCTCCCCAGAGCCTCACAGGCTAGCGACGTAGACCTACGTCGCTCTGCCTGTGAGGGGCTGACTGTAAATATACTGTGAGCAGTCCGCAAGTGGTTATTTAGCAAAAAATAAAAAACCCAGTGGTGATTAAATATCACCAAAAAAAAGCTCTATTTACGTTTAAAAAAACTGTTCCATGACTAAGCAATTGTCATTCAAAGTGTGACAGCACTGAAAGCTTTAAATTGGCCTGGGCAGGAAGGGTGTAAGAGTGCCCAGTAGACAAGTGGTTAAATAGTAATAAAAATTACTAGAAACTGTATACTGTAGGCTACGGAGGAAGCCTATTGGAGGGCGCAACGTGTCTAGAAGGGAGGAGCCGAGCCTGTGACATCACGCTGCCACTGCTGTGTATGAGGAGAGCGGTGAGCCAGCTGATGTAGATTTGCTACAAGCACTCTTTACGGTTTTATCTTGTAAGTGTATTCCATTGGGTGTTTTAATAAATAGTCAAAACAGTAAAGGACTATGAGGCTCTGAGGTAGAGGCTAAGCCTCGAGACGCGCAAGCCTTCAAGCTCCAGAGGATGATACACACTTTGGTTCTGATGCTGATGGCAACACATTCATTTAATATGCTTGTATCAAGAATTTGTTTGCGAGTATCCTTACACCTTTTAATAATAAAATCTTTGTGGAGGATAATGCACTAGGCCGGTGCGCCCTTGTGTTTGTTTTTCGATTTTAGTGGTCTCAAACTATCCTGGTCTTGAAAGGGGCTGCAAGGCCGAAGCATTCAAGAGCAGCCAAGTAGAAGGTCTTCAATAGCCACAAGGGTGTGGCTGGATGTGGTTGGAAGATTATCTCTTAGAGCGCAGGAGATAGGTGCTTTGCGCCAACTTTTTTTGGTTTGGTAAAGGACTATGTATCTGCCTCTTTATGTTCCTATGGTCCGGTTGTTGAACGTGATCATAAGGGTGAGAGATAACCGAGACTCAAGAGGAAAGAAAGCAGTTCTCCCCAGGAGCAGAGTGATATTTGATGACTGCCTGATTATGTAAATTGGAGGCAGTTCTCTGTCTACTGGGACAACCTGGAAGGTCCCCAGAGTAATCCGAGGAACGTAAAAATCATTAAAGTCCAGTATGTCTCCAAAGCACTTGAAACAAAGTCTGAGAAATGAGGCCAACGCGTTTTGAAGGTCAGAAACCCCCCTTTATCAGAGATTGGATTCTGGTTGTAAGAGTGAAAACTGGACAATAAAGCTGCAATTAAAATGATAGGCATCGTGGTAAAATTGGTCACCAGTAAAGTAGCCAGACCGACAACCCATTTCACGAAAATATGGTCTACGCTTCGGGGGGCCAGAAGCCCCCTTCTTCAGGGCTCAAATTCTTTTTGCAAGTAGAGTAAATACTGGACAGAAAGCTTCCATTTTATATGATAGGCGTTGTGGTAATCTGGGTCACCAGTAAGGTAGCCAGACTAACAACCCAGATCACCAAAAGGAGGCCATTGTGCTTTGGGGGCCAGAAATTCCCCTTCATCAGGGCTCAGATTCGGCTTGTGAATAGAGGGAATACTGGACAAAGATCAGCAATATGAAATGATAGGTGTATCCTTTTATATTGCAGCTTCTTGTCCAGTATTTCCTCTATTTACAAGCAGAATCTGAGCCCTGATGAAGGGGGATTTCTGGCCCTCAAAGCACAATGGCCTCGTTTTAGTGATATGGGTTGTAAGTTTGGCTACCTTACTGGTGACCCATATCACCACGACGCCTAGCATATAAAATGGAAACTTTTGGTCTAGTATTCAATTTGCTAATAGAATTTGAGCCCTGATGAAGGGGGATTTCTGGTCCCCCAAAACACATTGGCCTCATTTTTTTTTTTTACTTCATGTCCCATGTAATGGAGACTTGGAGTCCTTTCACATGAGCGGTGCGCTCGGCGGACTCAGTTTTTCTCAGCGGGGATCGATCCGCTGATCCCCGCTGAGCAGGCAGATGACAGCTCCGCCCCCGTTTACTTTGCAGAGACGGAGCTGACAGAGCCCCGCTCTCCTCTATGGGAGATCCGATGAAAACGGACCGCCTGTCCATTTTCATCTGATTCTTGAGACGGATGGAGAATAGGGTTTCCATCCATCTGGATTTCACAGACAGGATTGGATCGGATAGCAGTGGGTGTCAGCGGACATGTCTACGCTGACATCCGCTGCCCCATAGGGGTGCATGGAGAATCCAATCAGTTCCGACTGAAAAACTGACAGGCGGACCGGATCGGAAAGCCCGTATGAAAGGGGCCTTACTGGACTTTTATGGGACTTCGAACGCTCTCATCTTGATTACATTCATCTAGTTAATTACACACCCAGCTACCTGTAACACATCTCCGATATCAGATAAAGGTAAGTGAATACCTTATATTTATTTCATGACATTTCAGACTGGATGAGTAATCTGTACATAAATATAATAAAAAACAATTCAATAACATAACAAACCAAAAGATAAGTAACAATAGAAAAAATTATATTTATACTGCCTCCCCTCCACACTGGTAGCATTATATAAATTGAAAAGA
This sequence comes from Pelophylax lessonae, assembly GCF_965119305.1. Classification (NCBI taxonomy): domain Eukaryota; kingdom Metazoa; phylum Chordata; class Amphibia; order Anura; family Ranidae; genus Pelophylax; species Pelophylax lessonae. Next base: position 206,660 of record NW_028120044.1, on the reverse strand, counting down.
GTTTGACCATCCAGCATTCGCAGAAAAACAAACGGAACGACAAGTCCACTTTCCCAACGGGTCGGCTACAATTCAAGGTAGGCTGCTCAGAAACTAAAAATCATTTAACAATATCCTATAAGGGATTATAAAATATTTTTACCAATCTTTTATAGGATGTATCCAAACCCAAGAACAAAAAATGTAATCCTGATGGTTACCCGACATTAGATTAGGTGGCTGCATTAGTTTCTTTTTTTTTTCTAATACACTATGTGTATATCCTAGTGATTCTACACACTATATTACCAAAAGTATTGGGACGCCTGCCTTTACACGCACACAAACTTTAATGGCATCCCAGTCTTAGTCCGTAGGGTTCAATATTGAGTTGCCCACCCTTTGCAGCTATAACAGCTTCAACTCTTCTGGGAAGGCTGTCCACAAGGTTTAGGAGTGTCTCTATGGGAATGTTTGACCATTCTTCCAGAAGCGCATTTGTGAGGTCAGGTACTGATGTTGGATAAGAAGGCCCGGCTCGCAGTCTCCGCTCAAATTCATCCCAAAGGTGTTCTACTATCAGGTTGAGGTCAGGACTCTGTGCAGGCCAGTCAAGTTCTTCTGCCCCAAAGTCGCTCATCCATGTCTTTTTTTGGACCTTGTTTTGTGCACTGGGGCATGCTCTGTCCATCGGACGATGCTAGTGGCACTGGCTGGGTGACAGCAGTGATTAGGAGGGCAATCAAGGGGTTAACTGTGTGAGGCTGGTTTCACATGGGCGATCCAATCAGGTCTGCGTCTGTCAGTTTTTCAGGCGGACCAATCAGACCATCCATTGTTCTCACAGAACCATCCGGTCTGCCAAAAGCATTGTATGACAGTCAGATAGAAACAGACAGGCAGTCCGTTCCCAGCCAACTGCCCCATAGAGAACAGCAGGCTGTGGTCTGCATAGTGCAGCGGACACGGACCTTTCATGCGCCTGCTCAGCGTAGGTCAGTAGAGATCCCCTGCTAAGCAGGCGGAGGCGCTTTACAGAGTCCACCCCGTGTGAAACGGCTCCTACAGGTATATGTGTGCTGCTTTTACTCACTGATCACCTTGCTGGTTCTCGCCTGGCCTTCAGTTCTGAATGGTAACTGAAAGCAGGGAGGAATCCAGCCAGAATCTGTGTGTTGTGTCTACCAACCTATAGATCTCTGTGCTTTGATTGCCGATCATTGTAGGCACCCCTGCCAGTGGTAAATGGTTTGTCTCATCTTAAACTGATTTGTCTGCAAGAGAGCTTGCTCTTTTGAAGAACAACAAACTTACTGGTCGGATCACCAACTAAATAAAAGAAAGAAAGCCTAAAAAAAGAAAACTAATGCAGCCATCACATCTAAGGGACTTTCACACGGGCTTTCCGATCAGTTTTTAGGTGGATCTGATCAGATGCTCCATGCACCTCTATAGGGCAGCGGATGTCAGTGGTGACATGTCCGCTGACACCTGCTGCTATCCGATCCGGTCCGTGAAATCCAGATGGATGGAAACCCTATTTTCCATCCGTCTGGAGGATCGGATCAGATGAAAACGGACAGAGGAGAGCGGGGATCTGACAGCTCCGTCTCTGTAAAGTAAGCGGAGACGGACCTGTCATCCACCTGCTCAGCGGGGATTGGAGGATTGATCCCCGCTGAGCAAAACGGAGTCCATCGGGCAGTAAACCCCTGTGAAAGGGGCCTAGGAATTGGTAAGCGGCAATATAATAAAATGTTTGCTTTTGGGTTTCATACCACTTTATTGCTATAAGAGTTTGCAACTGGAAAACGTATTATCAGCTAAACCTTGTGCTCTCCTAGAAGGACTACGGAACACCTTTTTATGATGAAGGTCGTGTTCTGCGCTTTGTTACTGGCTGTGGATCTACATTTGGCTGAAAACTACGCCATTCGCCAACAGGACAGTGAGTATGATGATGAAGGTAAGATCTGGATAGGAAAATGAACTAAACATTGTATTAAAGTATAAACAAAAGGAAAAACTTTTTTTTTTTGCATTTTGGATAGAACAAGGGAGGGTTATAACCCGTCAGTTTTTTTTTTCACTATCTGTGTCCCATTGCAGAGATTTTCCTTCACTTCCTGTCCCATAGCCAAACAGGAAATGAGTGGAAATCCATGCAAATTAAAGTGATTGTAAAGTCTCTTTTTTTTTTTGTTTTTTTAATAACAATCATGTTATACTTACCTGCTCTGTGCAGTTGGTTTTGCACACAGCGGCCCGGATCCTCCTTTTCTTGGGCCCCTCTTCAGTGCTCCTGGCCCCTCCCTCCTGTTGAATGCCCCCACAGCAAGCAGCTTGCTATGGGGGCACCGATGGTTGTTGTTAATACATTGATGGTTGTTGTCAATACAACAGCACACAGGCATTTTAGACAATACTGCACTTCCAACCTTGTGGGAATATTTTGGGGAAGATCCTTTTCTGTTATCCCAGCACGACTCCTGGGCACAAAGCCAGCTCCAAAAAAAACTTTGGTGGGGGAAGAACCTAAAGCGGAGCTCCACCCAAAAGGGGAAGCTCCGCTTGTTTGCTTCCTACCCCCCCCCCCCCGCTGCCACATTTGGCATCTTTCAGCTTCACGCATGCGCAGTAGGGATTTGGCTATGAAACCGCAAGTTTCCCTTACAAAAAAAGGCTTCACAACATATGAAAATACACTCACAAGCAACATGTTTATACAGGCAGTAATTGCAGAAAGGACGTCGTCCGATGACAAAGTCAGAAATGACGAAACGCGTCAGACCGTGAACCTACGGCGACCGGAAGTACGTGGGTGACACGAACGGACCTTTGGAAGGGACCTGACACCGACGTGGAGTGGGTGAGAGGGACCGGCATCGCCCGAGAAGTGTGCCCTGAGTACTATTTCTGCAATTACTGCCTGTTTATACATGTTGCTTGTGAGTGTATTTTTATATGTTGTGAAGTAAATAAATGTTAACGTTTCAAGACAATATCACACTAGTGCGGCCTTTATCTCTCCCTTGTTGCTGGGTATATGTGAAAATGTGTTGGTGGTCGTGAGGAAAAGGAGGGATTCATTACTAAAGGGCCACCTGGGGACTACTGCCCACGCTGATAAAAAGGGGATCAGGAGCTGAACCATTGTGGATATCATTATATTTCTGTGCATTAGCCCTGCCTAGGAGAGTAGGGGGGCAATAATATCTGGTGAGTTACCACCCTCACTTAATGTCACAGCAGTGATTCCTTTGGGTGTTCCTGGTTACACGGTGGTGTTCCCTGCTTGGTGTTTCGGGCTTTTCAAGAGACTTTATACCTTCTATATACGCTATATGGAAACTTCACTTTATAAAGACTGATAAAGTTTAAAGCTTTGATTCAATTATACCATTATGGTCTGCGCTACTAATACGTTTCTTTGACCTCCTAGGGCAGGGGTGGGGAACCTACGTCCCGGGGGCCGTATGCGGCCCTCAAAGTCATTTGGTCCGGCCCCTTGCAGCTGAGTCTGTATCTCTCAGCTGATCTGTCAGAACGGAGCCAATGCTTCCTGTATAGTTCCGGCTCCATTCTGACAGTCTGAGTGAGCCACAGGCGGAGTGATATCAAATGCACTCCGCCTGTGACCAATACAGGAAACATCGCCTCTTCCTCCAGCGTGGCGCCACTGCTAGCCAGCATTTCCCGCCAGCAGCACACACAGCAGTACCAGCCAGAGCCAGCAGTACCCACAGCAGTACCAGCCACAGCCAGCAGTACCAGCCAGAGCCAGTAGTACCCACAGCAGTACCCACAACAGTACCAGCCAGCAGTACCTACAGCACAGTACCAGCCAGCAGTACCCACAGCAGTACCAGCCAGCAGTACCAGCCTGAGCCAGCAGTACCAGCCAGCAGTACCCACAGCACAGTACCAGCCTGAGCCAGCAGTACCCAAGGCAGTACCTATAGCACAGTACCAGCCTGAATCAGCAATACCCACAGCAGTACCAGCCTGAGCCAGCAGTACCAGCCAGCAGTACCCACAGCACAGTACCAGCCAGCTATACCCACCAGCGGTTCTTTTCAAAACTTACCACCACAAAGTCGACTGCGCTCCAGACTGATTGACGCAAACCGGGAAAACCAGTTGCGAGTAGCAACATCATCAATACCAGCTAACATCACACACCTCACCAAAGAGAAGCAGATTAGGGGTGAGTTAATTAAATTTTTGACCAAATATAACAGGCACATTTTTAAGTTTAGAATTTTGTACGGCCCCCGAATGATTTTATAAATACCCAAATGGCCCTTGGCAGAAAAAAGGTTCCCCACCCCTGCCCTAGGGGATTCGAGTTTTGTATTCTTTTTTTCAATGTTGTATATTTAAGTAGCTGCGACCAGTCTGATATCAGACATATAGGTTATTGAGGACTTTGTGCGCAGGGGATTTGTTGCTTTTAAGTAATAATTTTATTATTTTTTAAGTAATAATTTTTATTGTGGTATTTTATATTAATACCCATGGAATTTGAATGGGATAATGAAATAGCTCATATAAACCATCAGATCTCTACAAACTTTTGGCTTTGTAATATACATTTCAGTTTTTCTACATGTACTTATAAGACAACAGTTTTTAAGAATCAATATGCTTCCTCAGGAGAGTCTCAGATGTCAGAAACCAGTGATGAAATGCCTCAAATGGGTAGAAGATTGGAAAATAATGGGATTGAACATAATGGACTGCAAAATCTACTCTTGACCATTGCCCAGACACTGGGCCTATCGCTAGAACAATTAGAAAGCAAGCTTTTAGGCCTGGCTGAGGAGTTTGGCATATCACCGGCCAATGTGTTGAGCAAGCTCGCAGGACTAGGCCAGAAGTTTGGTTTACTTAAAGACTTTGGGGATGGTGAGGAAGGTGGTTCAGGAAATGGTCTGCTCAAACTGCTTGGAGGTCTTGGCAACATGTTTGGGCTGCCGTTAGGAGATCTGCAAAACAGACTTACTGGGCACAACCAAATGTCTGGAGGAGGAAGAGATCAAAATATGTCGTCTGGTCAAGGAAAGAGATTTGGTTCATCAGGTGAAGGAAGACAACAAAACCAACCATCTTGTCAGGGGAAAAAATCTGGCTCATCGGGAGGTGGAAGACAACAAAACCAACCATCTTGTCAAGGAAAGCGGTCTTGCTCATTGGGAGGTGGACTACAAAACTTGCTGTCTGGTCTAGGAAAGGGATTTGGCTCATCGGGAGGTGGAGGACTACAAAACTTGCTGTCTGGTCTAGGAAAGGGGTCTGGGTCATCAGGAGGTGGACTACAAAACTTGTTATCTGGTCTAGGAAAGATGGCTGGCGCAGTGGGAGGTGGAGGACGACAAAACAAGCAATCTGGGCAGGGAAAGAGGTTTGGCTCTTCTGGAGGGTCTGGAGGTTCAGGAAGACGTGGATCTTCTAGAGGAGGAATGCGTGGAAGAAACAAGGAATATGAAAGGTAATATCAAGTTTCCTAAAAAAATGCAGTCAAAATGTATTCCCAAGTGACCCCCCCATGGTAACTATGTAGAAGGGCAGCTGCTCCACAATGAAAAGATCACAGCCATCACTGTAGTAGTTTGGGGTGCTACATTGATTTACAACTTACACAGAGGCCAATCAGGTATTACATAATAAATGGATACTTACAGTGCCTTGCGTAATTACATTGGGCTAGTTGGGTCCAATGTACTGTGCTTTGAAAAAGTATTCATACCCCTTGAAATTTTCCACATTTTGTCATGTTACAATCAAAATTGTAAATGTATTTTATTGTAAATGTATTTTATTGTGATTTTATGTGATAGACCGACACAAAGTGGCACATAATTGTGAAGTGGAAGTGAAATGATAAATGGTTTTCTAATTTTTTTACAAATAAAAAGTGAAAGGTGTGGCATGCATTTGTATTAAACCCCTCTGAGTCAATACTTTGTAGAACCACCTTTCTCTGCAATTACAGCAGTATTTTGCACACCCAGAGAGGGACTTTTTTTGCCAATTCTTCTTTGTAAATATATCAAGCTCTGTCAGATTGGATGGAGAGCGTCTGTGAATAGCAATTTTCAAGTCTTGCCACAGATTCTCAATTGGATTTAGGTCTGGACTTTGACTGGGCCATTCTAATACATGAATATGCTTTGATCCAAACCATTCCATTGTAGCTCTGGTTGTATGTTTCGGGTCGTTGTCCTGCTGGAAGGTGAACCTCTGCCCCAGTCTCATGTCTTTTGCAGACTCTAACAGGTTTTCTTGCAAGATTGCTCTGTATTTGGCTCCATCCATCTTCCCATCAACTCTGACCAGCTTCCCTGTTCCTGCTGAAGAAAAGCATCCCCACAACATGATGCTGCCGCCACCATGTTTCACGGTGGGGATGGTGTGTTCAGGGTCATGTGCAGTGTTAGTTTTCCGCCACACATAGCGTTTTGCGCCACTAGATTTTAGTTAGGGGTATCAGAGTAAAAGGGGCTGAATACGAATGCACGCCACGCTTTTCAGATATTTATTTGTAAAAAATGTTGAAAACCATTTGTCATTTTCCTTCCACTTGACAATTATGTGCCACTTTGTGTTGGTCTATCACATAAAATCCTAATAATTTTAAGGGGTATAAATAGTTTTTAAACCCCTGTACATTGGACCCAACTGGCCCAATGAAATTAGGCAAAATATATCGCTGGAGTCACAAACAGCAAGCGTGTTTCAGGGACAAGACACTCTACCCTTTCATTGGGGCTCAGTAATGTTTGCAAGTGTTTGAAGGAGACCTTTACCCTATATATGAACTTCTCCCCCCGTCCCTCATCTATACTAATGAGGCAGTTTTTTGTTTTTTAATTTAGATTTTTTTTTTTTGTTTTGTTTTTTAAATTTAGATTTAAAAAAAAAACAAAAAAAAAACAGCGCCTTTCAGCCTCTCAATGCACATCATTTGCCCACACGAATGACATGCATAGTGCTCCATCGGCCTTCTGGGATATGCACATCACATATCTCAGGAGGCTTTTAGTCATTCATTAAGAAGTAGGAGGGGGTGGGCCTAGTGGCACATCATCACGAGGCCCCACGGGCTGAACCCAGAAAAGCCAGGCAGACTGCTCTATGCCGTCACAAGTAAGATGGCGCCACGAGACCCAGCCAAATCACGCCAAGGTGTCCATTCCTGGAGAGTGTGCGTTCGGCGGTTTCCAACGTTGCTGGCCGCATCCAGAGCTCCGGGTCTGTGGGCAGGAGAGGCAGACAGCAGTCACCAGACCACACACTCTCCCAGAAAGGACGCCATGGCGTGACTGTACTACCGGTACATGCTGAATTGATCTACCTTTCAGTGAGTGCAATCACAAAGAAATACATGTTCTTACCCGATGCTACACTTAGACTGGCGCTGATTGTTTCCTAATCTTGTCTCCACAGAGCTACTTCTCTGACAGCTGGCTGCCTGTCCACATTTGTGACATTTCTAGCGTTATAATATTTTATTAAAAATGTTCATATAATACAGGATTTATATAGCGCCAACAGTTTGCACAGCGCTTTACAATATGAGGGAAGACAATACAGCTACAATACAATTCAATAAAGGAGGAATTGGACGGCCCTGCTCGTTAGAGCTTACAATCTAGAAGGGGGGGGGGGGGGTCAAGTGAAACAAAGGCAATAACTGAGGGAAATGGGCTGATGGAGAAAATGGAAGTACAGTTGTTAGGTATGGGTAGGAAAGGCTTCTCTGAAGAGGAGGGTTTTCAGGGATCGTCTAAAAGTTAATAAAGTAGGAGATAATCGGACAGATTGGGGTAAGGAGTTACATAGGATTGGAGAGGCTCTAGAAAAGTCCTGGAGGCGAGCATGGGAGGAGAGAACGAGGGAGCCAGAGAGCAGGAGGTTTTGAGAGGAACGAAGAGAGCGATTAGGTTGGTATTTTGAGACTAGACTAGTGATGTAGCTGGGGGCTAAATTGTGGATGGCTTTGTAAGTTGTTGTAATGATTTTGACATTAATTTGTTGGGTGAGCGGAAGCCAGTGGAGGGATTGACAGAGAGGAGTAGCGGACACTGAGTGATTGGTAAGGTGGATGAGTCTGGTAGCATTCATGATGGATTGAAGGGGGGATAGCCTAGGTAGAAGAAAGCCAATGAGAAGGGAATTGCAGTAGTCGAGGTGAGAGATGACCAGGGAGTGAACTAGGAGCTTTGTTGTGTTCATTGGTTAGAAAGGGGCGTATTTTGGAGATGTTACGGAGGTTGAGGCGGCAAGATTGGATAGTGACTGGATGTGAGGGTTGAAGGACTTTTGTAAACTTTGATTGCCCCTATTCTCCCCTTATCCTCCTTTATAACTGCTGACGTGGTGTATGCACCACCCCTCTTGTACCCGTTCCTCAGTTCGTCATCTGCCTGCACTGTTCCCACCGAGCGCTCACCCTATCCCCATTGTTTAACACTGGATCCAGTGGCTGGGTGAGTATCTGAACTGTGCACAGAACATCACCAGATAAGCAGGGGCAGAGAAAAGAGAAAATCGGAGGGAGGTATGCAAAAAGGTCCTTTTTAAATGAACTCAGAGAAGAAAATCCCAAATAAATCCTAAACTTACTGCTTGCAAGGAAGCAGATGGGGCAGAATTATGCCAGTGAAACAGTTGACAAACCAAAGTCCATTTAAACACTTGAAAACAATACTGAGCCCTGATGAAGGGGGGAGAGTGCTCTGAAACGTGTTGGCCATTTTGTGACTCGTCATAGCGGTTTTGGCCTCCTTCATGAATGCCTTGTGTTGGTATAAGTTCTGAGACACATTCCATTCTCCTTGGAGGAAGGTCCTGATTTCATATAAACTGCCTAACCAGGGCCAGTAAGCTTTTTGAAAGACTGTCCAGTGGGATGTATTACATCTTTACATCCTTTCCATCAGTTCCCCAACACATGTAAATGGAGGCCAACTGTCCCAAACTTGTCAAGATCTTGAAGTTCAGGACAAATGATGCTCTACACCAGGCCACGTCCTAAGATCACAGCGTCACCCTTAATTAAATGTTTGTTATAGTGATTGGGAACCAGGAGAGAGAAATCCCCACAAAGAGGCGGGGTTTTAGTGGGCAACTCTGGTAAGTGGGCGGGTCCATGTGGGATCACTCAAAAAATAGGCAGGTCTAAAGTAGACTTTGGCGGGGTTAACTATGTCCTGGGGACTGGGACTGACATGTTGGTAAGTATGCACATACATAGGCCTCTGTTCTTGGCTGCTGCAGTAGGTGGAGTCTTAATCCTTCTCAGGCATTATCCAGAATGTCAAGTGAATAAGTAATGAGACGGGGAAAGTAAGGAGTGACCTTTAAAGTGATTGTAAAGAAATATATATTTTTTAAATAACAAACATATTATACTTAAAGTGGTTGTAAAGACAAAAGGCTTTTCATCTTTATTCATTCTATGCATTAAGATAAAAAATCCTTCTGTGTGCAGCAGCCCCCCTCATGCTTACCTGAGCCCCATCTCGATCCAGCGATGTGCATGAGAGCCTCGGCTTTCTGGGACTCTCATCCTCATTAGCTGAGACAAATCAATGTCAATCAAAGTTAGTGGGCCAATGAGGAGAGAGAGGGGCAGTGCCGAGCCATGGCTCCGTGTCTGAATGGACACACAGAGCAGCAGCTCGGAAAGGAGGGAGGGGCCAGGATTGTCAGCGGGGGACTCGAGATGAGGAGCATCGGGAGCCGCTCTGTGCAAAACCATTACACAGAACAGGTAAGTATACTATGTTTGTTATGTTTAACCACTTAAGCCCCGGAAGATTTTACCCCCTTCCTGACCAGGCCCTATTTTGCGATTCGGCACTGCGTGACTTTAACGGACAATTGCGCAGTCGTGCGACGCTGTACCCAATTGAAATTGACGTCCTTTTTTTTCCCACAAACAGAGCTTTCTTTTGGTGGTATTTCATCCCCTGTGGGATTTTTACTTTTTGCTCTATAAACAAAAAAAGAGCGACAATTTTGAAAAAATAACAATATTTTTCACTTTTTTTTATATGAAATTCCCCAAAAAAATGTAAAAATCTAATTTTTTTAACATTTTTGGCCAATTTGTTTTCTGCCACCTAGGTTTGGTAAAAAAAAAAAACGCAATAAGCGTATTTTGATTGGTTTGCGCAAAAGTTATTGCGTTTACTAACTAAGGGAAAGATTTCTGTCATTTTTGGTGTTTTCTTTTTTAACGAGTAATGGCGGCGATCTGCGATTTTTTTTTTTTGCGGTACTGCGACATTGCGGCGGACAGATCAGACCCTTGACTGACATTTTTGACACTTTTGGGGATACCAGTGACATTACTACAGTAATCAGTGCTATACATATGCACTGTTACTGTAAAAATGACACTGGCTGGGAAAGGGTTAACTTTATTAGTGATCAAGGAGTTAAGTGTGTCCCCAGGGGCGTGCCGCTAACAGTAAAGGGGTGTGGCTAGTGGTGTAACAACAGAGACATACGATCCTACAAAGCAGGACCGTATGATCTCTGTTATTACACAGGGGACAATGACAGGCGGCTGCGTTTACATCAGGGGGAGATCGCGAGTGACCGGCGGACATCGGGTGTGCGGAGTGCGCCTCCGGCGACGCACGCTCGCCCCCTAGAGCCTCACAGGCGAGCGACGTAGATCTACGTCACTTTGCCTGTGAGGGGCTGACCGCCGCCGTAAATAGCCGTGTGGCGGTCGGAGAGTGGTTACACAAAAAAACAAGTTTAATATTTTTTTGCTCTGTGTAATAGTTTTGCACAAAGCAGCCCCAATCCTACTCTCCTGGGGTCCCCTGCTGGCATTCCTGGCTCCTCCCTCCTGCCGAGTGCCCCTATAGTGAGCTCCTTGCTATGGGGGCACTCGATGTGCATAGACACACACAGCACGGCTCAAAATGACGCCCCGTTCCCTCCTCACTGGCTTCGATTGTTAGCAGCAGGAGCCAATGGTTTCTGCTGCTGTCTCTGAGCCAAGTAGTAAGGAGAGAGCCAAGTGAACCTCTGCTTTCATGCACATTGCTGGATCAAGATCAGGCTCAGGTTCTGACTTTACAACTCCTTAAAAAGGTAATAAAAATAAAAAAAAATCCTGCCTTTAGAACCACTTCAAGGGGTCACTCACACTAGCAGTTGGGGGTGCAGAAAGCTCGCCAGGCTTTTACCAACCCCAACCACTATGTCCTTAAGCTCTAGGAGGCAGCAGCTTTCGCCATACAAGAAGCAGCAAACATCCACCCATATCTGAAATATTAGTTTTGGGCAAACTGCTCATCTAAGATGAAATACAATGTATGGAATACGGAAATTAATCATTTGCATTTTTAACTTTGCAGTGAAGAAGATTAGGAAGCGCCTGGTGCAAATCTAGAAAATCGCTGTAAGAAGATAACACTCCACAGTCCTTCAAACACCCCAAGATTTCTCATGTCAATGTTACAATACCGGCTTGTCTAAAGCCTCGTACACACGCACCGATTGTTGGCCGACCGATCGGCCGTCTTTTGTCCAGTGTTGTTGTGTTGGTTGGAATGTGCCTAGACTGCACACGAATTTTGTCGGCCAACAACAACCAACTGCAGAAGTGATGTCATGTTCTGGTCTACTTTCCGTGTGTTTTTTCTTCTCTGAGCATGCCCAGTCTTGCTCATCTGACTTTTGTCGGCCGAAATCTGTACTGACTGACGAACAATCGGCCGTTCTGGTGACGGCCAACAAAAATTTTATTGCATGCACACCAGATTTTGTTCGGCCGAAAAGTCGCAGTCGGTTGTCGGAAGCATCATACTAACAAGCCGACAAATCGGCTGATCTGACGTTGGGCGAAAATTTACGGCCAACAATCGGTGCGTGTGTACGGGGCTTAACTATTTCACCAACTCAGGTTTTTTAAAGGGAACCTGTGAAGAACAGAACCATGGGAGCTGACATTTTTCTTCTTTTTTTTTTTTAAAAGCTGAACTCTGAGCAAATGGAAAACTGGAATACATAAAGGATTTGTATTTTTGTCCATTCCGTGCCAAGATTTTAAAGTAATTGGTTAATAAGATTGTAATTAAAAAGAAAAGAAAAATGTTATACTATCAGGGTGGATAAAAATCGATAATCAAATATAAAAAAAAAATTGATTTTGTTTTATTTTTTTATTTAAATCAGATTTTTTTTATTTTTATCAAATTTATTATAAGAAAATGCTTTTGTACTAAAAATCTATCTAAAGATAGTTTTCTATTTAGGATACATAAATCCTTTTGTTTACTCAGCATTAAATGGAGCTTAGTTTTGTAATATATATATATATATATATATATATATATATATATATATATATATATATATATATATATATATATATATATATATATATATATATATATATATATATATATATACATATACATATACACACATATACATACACACACACACATACACACACACAGCTGCAAGAAAAAGTATGTGAACCCTTTGGAATTACATGGATTTCTGCACAAATTGGTCATAAAATGTAAATCATCATCTAAGTCACGACAATAGACAATCACAGTCTGCTTAAACTAATAACACACAAAGAATGAAATGTTGCCATGTTTTTATTGAACACACCATGTAAACATTCACAGTGCAGGTGGAAAAAGTATGTGAACCCCTAGACCACAGGTGTCAAGCACAAAGGCCTGCAGGCCGAATCTGGCCCGCCAGGCCATTTCATTTGGCCCTCGCACCCAGGGCATCTTTTCAGCTGAAACGTGGTGGAACTCAGTTCTACCACCTCTGGCTCCTGCAGATCCCTGCCTACCCTGCATGCACTCACGGTGGGGAATAGCCCTGAAAATGAGAGAGAGAGAGAGAGAGAGAGAGAGAGACGCGGAGCCACCTACACCCCTGGGAGGTACTAGAGCCAGGCAGATGAGGTGTGAGGAAGCTTTTTGGGGGCACTCTGTACTCCACACACTCCTGAACTCTGCACACCGCATACTTCTTATCTCTGTACATAGCGCACCCATAAACCCTGCACTCTGTATATCATACACTCCTCAACCCTGCAGTCTGTACACAGTGCACCCCTAAACCCTGCAATATGTATGTAGTGCACTCGTGAACTCTACACTTTGTAAACAGCATACTTCTAAGTATCCAAGGAGATGCATAGTCTTACAGATACAACCAGTCCTTTGAGGACGACCCTAATGCTAATGCGGCCCACAATGAAATTGAGTTTGACACCCCTGCCCTAGACTAATGACATCTCTAAGAGCTAATTGGGGTGAGATGTCAGCCAACTGGAGTCCAATCAATGAGATGAGATTGGAGGTGTTGGTTACAGCTCCCCTGCCCTATAAAAAACAAACACCAGTTCTGGGTTTGCTTTTCACAAGAAGCATTGCCTGATGTGAATGATGCCTCACACAAAAGAGCTCTCAGAAGACTTACGATTAAGAATTGCTGACATGCATAAAGCTGGAAAGGGTCATAAAAGTATCTCGGTAAGACAAATTGTCTATAAATGGAGAAAGTTCAGCACTGCTGCTACTCTCCCTAGGAGTGGCCGTCCTGTAAAGATGACTGCAACAGCACAGTGCAGACTGCTCAATGAGGTGAAGAAGAATCCTAGAGTGTCAGCTAAAGACTTACAAAAGTCACTGGAAAATGCTAACATCCCTGTTAGCGAATCTACAATATGTAAAACACTAAACAAGAATGGATTTCATGGGAAGATACCACAGAGGAAGCCACTGCTGTCCAAACAAAACATTGCTGCACGTTTACAGTTTGCACAAGAGCACCTGGATGTTCCACAGCAGTACTGGCAAAATATTCTGTGGACAGATGAAACCAAAGTTATGTTGTTTGGAAGAAACACACAACACTATGTGTGGTAAAAAAGAGGCACAGCACACCAACATCAAAACCTCATCCCAACTGTGAAGTATGGTGGTGGGGGCATCATGGTTTGAGGCTGCTTTGCTGCGTCAGGGCCTGGACGGATTGCTATCATCGAAGGAAAAATGAATTCCCAAGTTTATCAAGACATTTTGCAGGAGAACTTAAGGCCATCTGTCTACCAGCTGAAGCTCAACAGAAGATGGGTGTTGCAACAGGACAATGACCCAAAGCATAGAAGTAAATCAACAACAGAATGGCTTAAACAGAAGAAAATACGCCTTCTGAAGTGGCCCAGTCCTGACCTCAACCCAATTGAGATGCTGTGGCATGACCTCGAGAAAGTGATTCACAACAGACATCCCAAGAATATTGCTGAACTGAAACAGTTCTGTAAAGAGGAATGGTCAAGAATTACTCCTGACCATTGTGCACGTCTGATCTGCTACTACAGGAAACGTTTGCTTGAAGTTATTGCTGCCAAAGGAGGTTCAACCAGTTATTAAATCCAGGGATTCACATACTTTTTCCACCTGCACTGTGAATGTTTACATGGTGTGTTCAAAAAAAACATGGCAAAATTTCATTCTTTGTGTGTTATTAGTGTAAGATTATCTCTTAGAGCGCAGGAGATAGGTGCTTTGCACCAACTTTCTTTGGTTTGGTAAAGGACTATGTATCAAGCCTCTTTGTGTTCCTATGGTCCGGTTGTTGAACGTGAACACAAAGGTGAGAGATAACCAAGACTCAAGAGGAAAGAAAGCAGTTCTCCCCAGGAGCAGAGTGATATTTGAGGACTGCCTGATTATCCAAATTGGAGGCAGTTCTCTGTCTACTGGGACAACCTGGAAGGTCCCCAGAGTAGTCCAAGGAACGTAAAAAAGGCTGAGCCCAGGAAGTCTCCAAAGCACTTGAAACAAAGTCTGAGAAATGAGGCCAACGTGTTTTGAAGGTCAGAAAAACCCCATTTATCAGAGATTGGATTCTGGTTGTAAGTGTGAATATTACAAGAATTAAAATGATAGGCATCGCGGCGATATGGGTCACCAGTAAAGCAACCAAACTGACAACCACATTACCAAAATGTGGTCTACGCTTTTCGGGGGGGGGGGGGGCAGAAATCCCCCTTCCTCAGGGCTCAAATTCTATTTGCAATTGTAATGATATCCTGCACTGGATATCCTAAAAGCTGTTGCAAGCAACCATTTTGTCACGGCAACCATGTTGTTCAGTAACACAGTCTAGCAAGCCAAATGTGTACTCAGTGATTTTCTTCCCCATCTCCCTACCTCAATTAATTTCTGGAATGCAGAGATTTTTGACTTCAAAGAAACCTTATCTCAGCACAGACAGGAAACCTAGCCAGATGCTGTTCTTCCAGAACAGGTCGGTCGTAAAACTGAGCAAATCCATTAAGGCTGACCAGAGCTGTGTCATAAATACCCCGCAGCCAAGCTGTTCCATTAGAAAATGTAACAATAAATACACAATTCATAAATGCAGACAGGACATGACACATTAACAATAAGTATATATTTGGATGAGACATGTCATACTGATCGAATTAAGACCTGCATGACCACGTTAGCTCCTATGGAAGACAAGCTAGCTGTCAGATGCCTTACGGGTCAGAGGTTACTTCGAGATAGCCTGTGTTTGGTAGCTATGGATATAAAATTCAATGTTGCACAATAATCTATCCGTTTCAAGAAGGCAACTGGTAGATATTGGAAGATATGAATTATGTTATAAGACTGACTATACGGGAGGTTCCTTGGTATTGTCGTAAACCTTAGGCCAGCCCATGGCCACTGTGTTTATTGGTCGGGGACATCTGTAACACCCCCTGCGGTCTCAGAGAAAAGAGGAGAGAAGCAGATGGGGTTGTGGAGTTCTCATGGTAACATCAAGAAGAAACATCTATCAAGTTTGAGAACCGATCACAACTGGCTCAGCTTCTGAACTCTGGTAACACCAAGGACATTGAATGCAAGTATTCTTATTTCCCAATTCTATCTTATTTCTCTAAATTGCTGAATTGTGTCTCTATTTCTTTGAAACACTTTTTTCTGTAAATATTTTATTTGCACCAATTTTAACCTTTTTATTATTAAACTTTATTTTGAAAAGTGTTAATCTTGCCCCTAAGCTCTTAATGCAAACTAACAAAGAACCTGTCTCTTGAAGAGTGCTAGTGTATAGAATAAATCCTCTGAACATTCCTGTCTGCTGTGACAGTGCATGTTACAGATGATTATTCCAAAGTCATAATTGGTATTTCAATAATTACGAGCGTCCGCTGGGCTCATAACGTAGCGGTGATGGCAGTGAAAGGGTTAATTGCTTAATTAGCTCGGTGACAATCGCTCTCAGCCTGCTGGCATCTAGAATGTGGTCCCGCAAGCTGGAAAATCTTTGTGTCGGGTGCAGCTGAGAGTGGCATTGTTACGCAAGTGATGGCAGAGTGTGAGATTGCCTGGTCCTTGGTCACAAGTTAGTGAGAAGGGCAGGGATCTGATACCCGCCACCGTCACAGCAAATAGTTTGGAATACTGGACAGAAAGCTTCCATTTTATACGATAGGTGTTGTGGTGATATGGGTCACCAGTAAGGTAGGCAGACTAACAACCCATATCACCAAAATGAGGCCATTGTGCTTTCGGGGGCCAGAAATTCCCCTTCATCAGGGCTCAGATTCTGCTCGTGAAGAAAGGGAATATAACTGGACAAAGATCAGCAATATTAAATGATAGGCGTATCCTTTTATATTGCAGCTTCGAGACCAGAATTTCCTCTATTTACAAGCAGGATCTGAGCCCTGATGAAGTGAGATTTCTGGCCCCCAAAGCACAATGGCCTCATTTTGGTGATATGGGTTGTAAGTTTGGCTACCTTACTGGTGACCCATATTACGATGACACCTAGCATATAAGATGGAAACTTTTGGTCCAGTATTCAGTCAATCAATTTTCTAATAGAATTTGAGCCCTGATGAAGGGGAGTTTCTGTCCCCCAAAGCATAATGGCCTCATTTTGGTGATATAGGTTGTAAGTTTGGCTACCTTACTGGTGACCCATATTACCACGACGCCTAGCATATAAAATGGAAACTTTTGGTCTAGTATTCAATTTGCTAATAGAATTTGAGCCCTGATGAAGGAGGATTTCTGGTCCCCTGAAACACATTGGCCTCTTTTTTTAACTTCATGTCCCATGTAATGGAGACTTAGGGTCCTTTCACATGTTCGCTGATCCCCGCTGAGCAGGCAGATGACAGCTCCACCCCCGCTTACTTTGCAGAGACGGAGCTGACAGAGCCCCGCTCTCCTCTATGGGAGATCCGATGAAAACGGACCGCCTGTCTGTTTTCATCCGATCCTATCGGATCCGATCCTCCAGACAGATAGAAAATAGGGGTACCATCCGTCTGGATTTCACGGACAGGATCGGAACGGAGAGCAGCGGGTGCCAGTGGACATTTCTCCGCCGACATCCACTGCCCCATAGGGGTGCATGGAGCATCCGATCAGTTCCACCTGAAAAACTGACAGGCGGAACGGAAAGACCGTGTGAAAGGGGCCTTACTGGACTTTTATGGGACTTCGAACGCTCTCATCTTGATTACATTCATCTAGTTAATTACACTCCCAGCTACCTGTAACACGTCTCCGATATCAGATAAAGGTAAGTGAATACCTTATATTTATTTCATGACATTTCGGACTGAATGAGTAATCTGTACATAATTATAACAAAAAACATTCCAATAACATAAGAAACCAAATGATAAGTAACAATAGAAAAAAAAAAAAAAACACAACGATATTTATACTGCCTCCCCTCTAAACTGGTAGCATTATATATATTGGAAAGGGATTCTGACCATCCAGCATTTGCAGAAAAACGAATCGGCAAGTCCACTTTCCCGACGGGTCAGCTACAAGCCAAGGTAGGCTGCTCAGAAAAATCATTTAACAATATCCTATTATAAAAGGGATTATAAAATATTTTTACCAATCTTTTATAAAATGTATCCAAACCCAAGAACAAAAAATGTAATCCTGATGGTTACCCGTCATTAGATTAGGTGGCTGCATTCCTTTCTTTTTTTTTCCTAATACACTATGTGTATATCCTGGTGATTCTACACACTATATTACCAAAAGTATTGGGACGCCTGCCTTTACACACACATGAACTTTAATGGCATGTCCGCTGACACCTGCTGCTATCCGATCCGATCCGTGAAATCCAGATGGATGGAAACCCTATTTTCCATCCATCTGGGAGGATCGGATCGGATGAAAACAGACAGAGGAGAGCGGGGATCTGACAGGTCTGTCTCTGTAAAGTAAGCGGAGACGGAGCTGTCATCCACCTGCTGAGCGGGGATCGGAGGATTGATCCCCGCTGAGCAAAACGGAGTCCATCGGGCAGAAAGCCCCTGTGAAAGGGGCCTAAGAATTGGTAAGCTGCAATATAATAAATGTTTTCTTTTGGGTTTCATACCACTTTATTGCTATAAGAGTTTGCAACTGGAAACCGTATTATCAGCTAAACCTTGTGCTCTCCTAGAAGTCTACCGAACACCTGTTTATAATGAAGGTCGTGTTCTGCGCTTTGTTACTGGCTGTGGATCTACATTTGGCTGAAAACAACATCATTCACCAACAGGACAGGAGGTATGACGATAAAGGTAAGATCTGGATAGGAAAATGAACTAAAAATTGTATTAAGTATTAAACTAAAAACTAATTTTTCACTGTGTCCCATTGCAGAGATTTTCCTTCACTTCCTGTCCCATAACCAAACAGGAAGTGAGTGGAAATCCATGCAAATTAAAGTGATTGTAAAGGCTTGTTTTTTTTTAAAAAATAACAATCATGTTATACTTACCTGCTCTGTGCAGTTGGTTTTGCACACAGCGGCCCGGATCCTCCTTTTTTTGGGCCCCTCTTCAGTGCTCCTGGCCCCTCCCTCCTGTTGAATGCCCCCACACCAAGCAGTTTGCTATGGGGGCACCGAGCCGACTCATAGCTCCGTTTCCATTCAGACACGGAGCCGTGACCCAGACCCGCCCCCTCTCTCTCTCCTCATTGGCTGACTGACTTTGATTGACAGCAGTGGGAGCCAATGGTGCCACGCTGCTGTCTCAGCCAAAGAGGAGGGGAGTCCAGGGCAGCTGAGACACTCCTGCAACATTGCTGAATAGAGATCGACTTCAGGTAAGTATTAGAGGGGCTGCTGCACACAGATGATTTTTTTATCTTAAAGCGGAGCTCCACCCAAAAGTGGA
Source organism: Pelophylax lessonae (assembly GCF_965119305.1). Lineage (NCBI taxonomy): Eukaryota > Metazoa > Chordata > Amphibia > Anura > Ranidae > Pelophylax > Pelophylax lessonae. Next base: position 187,453 of record NW_028120044.1, on the reverse strand, counting down.
ACTTCCACTTTAGGTAGTGCTACTGCTAACCCCTTGACATGTCATTTTTTTTGGGGGGGGGGGGGGGAGAGGGTACCTAGTTTTGACAGGTACCCAGATCCGCTCGGAGCGCCGCGGCGCCCTGAGCGGAAGTTCTCCTCTCCCCCTCCCTCCCTGCAATCTTCTGGGACATGTCAGAGGTCCCAGAAGATTGCCGGCCAATCACGACGCGTAGCGCAACTCACGCATGCGCAGTGCGTACCCGGCTGTGGAGGCGCAAACTGTCACAGCCGGGTGCCCACACCAGTGATGCCGGCGCCGGAGAGCAGAGAAGGAGAAGAGCGAGGCTTCGGGTGGCCGCATCGCTGGACCGTTGGACAGGTGAATGTGTTAGGCTGGAACTCCGCTTTAATACATAAAATGCATTAAGTTAAAAAAACCTTTTGCCTTTACAATCCCTTTAAGGGAATTCCTTGAGGATCCCCAGAACTAGTGTCCCCATTGGAAGATTTCCATTATATCACTTTTCCTGGGACAACCCATAATTTTAGGGATTTTCTTTTACTTTCAATGATAAAAGTAAACAGGACAAATAGAGGGGGAATCTGAAGGCCACAGAGTCCCCCTGTCCATGCAGCACCTTCCACCAGTGTTCCCCCGCAAAGTCTCCAGCCTCCTGGAGAGACCCCCAGACCCCCATATTTTGCATTTCCGTACTTTTATTGTGTATTGTATAAACTTTTTTTTTTTGGGGGGGGGGGGGGGGCATGGAAGTTTCTGAATAAACCTACTGAACGCCAGTCTATAAGGTTAAGAAACACAGATCTAAGGTATTGCTGTCTCGGACTGCTAGTTTCCCAAGATTTGAAGTAAAAATTTGGTGAGGAAAGGTACTGGAGAGGAAGCTGTACCTAAATAGTAGCAGTGCAAGAATCTCCCTGACTAACTCTGGTAGATTCTATAGATCTGGGCTTCCTCCCCCTCTCCTGCTGGTTCTTGATCATTCTTTTAAAAATCGTCAGGGGGCAGCTTTGCTATAAGGAAGCAAAGCCCTGTTTCTACCAAGATGGCTGCCTCCACACAGAACATAACAAGACATGGTCCGGGAGATTTACTAAAACTGGTGCAGCTGTGCATAGTAACCAATTGGCTTCTAGGATTTTATTGTCAAAGCTTAACCACTTGCCGACCACCGCCCGACTATATACGGTGGCAGTCAGCCCCTCCCAGGCAAAGTGACGTACCGGTACGTCACTAGCCTGGGAGCGAATAGGGGGCGAGCGCGCGCCGCCGGAGGCGCGCTCCCACCCCCGCTCGTACCCAAAGAAGTCGGCGCGTGTGACCGGCGGACCCGATGTCGGGTAGAGAGGGACAAAGGCAGGCGGCCAATGTAAACAAAGCCGCCTGTCATTCTTCCCTGTGTAAAAGCACAGATCATACGGTCCGGCTATGTAGGACCATTGATCTGTGCTGTTACACACAAAGCCACATCCAATGACAGTAAGACACACGCCCCTAGGACACACTTAACCCCTCCCTCTCCAATAAAGTTAACCCCTTCCATCCCAGTGTCATTTTTACAGTAACAGTGCATATGTATAGCACGGATTACTGTAGTAATGTCACTGGTACCCCCAAAAATGTCAAAAATGTCAGTCAAGGGTCCGATCTGTCCGCCCCACCGTCACAGTCCCGGAAAAAAAAAAAAAAAAAAATCACAGATCGCCGCCATTACTAGTTAAAACAAAAAACAATAAAAATGACAAAAATCTTTCCCTTAGTAAAACGCGATAACTTTTGCGCAACCCAATCAAAATACACTTTTTGCAATTTTTTTTACCAAACATAGGTAGCAGAAAACAAATTAAAATGTTAAAAAAATTTAGATTTTTACATTTTTTTGGGGGGGAATTTCATATTAAAAAAAAAGAAATGTGAAAAATATTGTTATTTTTGCAAAATTGTCGCTCTTTTTTTGTTTATAGCGCATGATCAAAAAAATCGCACAGGTGATCAAATACCACCAAAAGAAAGCTCTGTTTGTGGGAAAAAAAGGACGTCAAATTAGTTTAGGTACAGCGTCGCACGACCGCGCAATTGTCCGTTAAAGTAATGCAGTGCCGAATCGCAAAATAGGCCCTGGTCAGGAAGGGGGTAAAATCTTTCGGGGCTTAAGTGGTTAATTGAACAAGCTGAAGTTTGAAGCAGATTGGTGACTTGGCACAACTGCACCAGATTTCTGAGCACCAGCTTTGGTAAATCCCCACCAGTGTGTCAGTAATGGGGAAATATCATTCTTAGAGAGACCAGAGACAACACTGGTGACTAGTCTTTTCCATTATATATATATATATATATATATATATATTATATATATGCAATAGGTAATAAACCCTGTGCTTATAGCACCAGGGGAATTGGATCTTAACCCTCACACAAAACACGTCCCACTGAACACTGCTTTAATCAACATTCGTCCCTGAGCAGCAATGTTCAATGTTGAGCTACTTTTCGTCAGGTTTTTATTGTTCTCCGAGTCTAAGCTGGGGGAGTTTCCCCTCGCCTTGGGGACCATTGTCACAAGGATAGAAAGTGATGAGGAATACAACATGGTCACCAGAACAAAAAGTTAGGACAGCTTCACATTGCCCGATGTGATATTTCTAAAGCACAATTACGCGTCCTTTTTGTACAGGTTAACTTTGCTTTTCTATAGGCATCTATGGAGGTCCTGCGGCTTTGATGCAGCTTCAGAAAGCACACCAGAAACTCCTGCATTGCTGGAGCGCCTTTTGAAACCGTTTCAAAACCACGGAACCTCATAGAAACACAGAAAAGTGATGGCAGAAAAAAAAAGACCGAATGGCCCATCGAGTCTGCCAGTTTTTTTTTATATATATATATATATATCTTTGTATTTTATTTATTTTTTTGTTTTTTCCTTTCACTAACCCATTTGCTGCATGCCCTGATCAAGCAAAATTTTCCAGCAGGACTGCATGAAAGGTCAATTGATAGATTGACTTCTCATGAATGGTAATGTCCAGTCCCTGCTGAACCAACCAGATTTTGATCCACCCATGGCCAGCTTTAGGTCTCTATCTCACATGCATACACACACTATATTACCAAAGTATTGGGACACCTGCCTTTACAATTACATGAACTTTAATGGCATACCGGTCTTAGTCCGTTGGATTCAATATGGAGTTGGCCCACCCTTTGCAGCTATAACAGCTTCAACTCTTCTGGGAAGTCTGTCCACAAGGTTTAGGAGTGTGTCTATGGGAATGTTTAACCATCCTTCCAGAAGCGCATTTGGGAGGTCAGGAACTCATGTGGACCTCACAAGGTCCATAAAGACACGGATGAGCGAGTTTGGGGTGGAGGAACTTGACTGGCCTGCACAGAGTCCTGACCTCAACCCAATAGAACACATTTGAGATGAATTGGAGCGCAGACTGCGAGCCAGACCTTCTCATCCAGATCAGTGCCTAGCTTCACAAATGCGCTCCTGGAAGAATGGTCAAAAATTCCCATAGATGGCAGAAAAAAAAAAAAAAAGGAGTAGTCAATCGAGTCTGCCCCTTTTTTGTTTTTATACATGTTTTGTCATTTTTTTTCCCCCCGTTCGTTTGGGGGAGTTTTTTTTTTTTTTTTTTACTTTTTGCCTGAATATAGATCTAGGTCTGTCCCAAGCTTGTTTAACCACTTCCGCACTGCTCACTAGAGCTCTACTGCGGCAAAGTGGTTCGATAACGTCTGGCGACGTAGACCTAGGTCACCAGACATTCCCCCTTCTCGGCGGCGCGCACGCGCCGCCGGAGGCTCGCTCCCACTGTATTCAGTCACAGCGGGAGTCGGGCTAGGGGAGAAGTGGCGGCGATCGCTGCTGCTCTTCCCCGATCGTCAGGGAATCGAGTGTGGAGATCCGCCCGGTGGGCGGATCTCCTAAGCGACAGGCAGGGTCAGATTGCAGGGTTCAACATTGCTGAACCCTAGATCTGTCCCTGTGTCACTCAGTCCCCTCCCCCCACACACGTTAGTAAGCACCAGGCATACATTAACCCCTTGATCACCAATAAAAATTAACCCCTTCCCTGCCAGTGTCATTTTTACAGTAACAGTGTATATTTATAGCACTGATTACTGCAGTAATGTCACTGGTACCCCCAAAAGTGTAAAAAATGTCAGTCAAGGGTCCGATCTGTCCGCCGCAATGTCGCAGTCCCGCAAAAAAAAAAAAAAAAAAGATCGCAGATCGCCGCCATTACTCGTTAAAAAAAAAAAAAAAAACAAACACCAAAAATGACAGAAATCTTTCCCTTAGTTAGTAAACACAATAACTTTTGCGCAAACCAATCAAAATACGTTTATTAAGACAGCAAAATCCTCCGGTGGTAAAGTGGTTAAAGGCATTTACTGTTGACTGGCTCACTACCTCTGCTGGAAGTTTATTCCAAGCATCAACTACCCTTTCAGTAAAATAGTACTTTCTAAAATTAGTTTTGAACTTTCCTCCAGTTAGTTTGAGGTCAATGGGAAAGTACAGATAACCCACACAAAAACGGCCCAAAGAGCAGTGGGACTGCACTGGGACACTATAGAGCTACCCTTCATACAATGTGACAGCTAACAGGAGAATTACCCTTTAATTTGGAGACATTTCCCCTCCTTTCCTATTCTGTCTCCAGGACAAATGGAGGGAAATAATTTTAGCAGAAACCGAGGAAAAAAAAAAATCAATAGGGGTTCTAACTCTTTCTTTGTATATCCAAAACAAAAAAGGTTTTGGCTTTAGATAGGCATTAGGTCATCATCTGGTGTCCATTTTTCCAACACTAGACACAAATTTCTGCCAGCCTTCGTAAAGCACACTACAATATTTCATGGCAATGGTTCACATGGAAACTTCTGGGTGAACTGGTCTTCTATAATAATGTCGTAGAGATAAAGTTCTAACTAAAGGCAAAGACACTGTAGCACATCTTACCACCACATCTACTATATGGCCAAAAGTATGCGGAAATTTCCAGAGTATGGACTTTGGGATTTAGATTGATGGTTGTTGTGAGGGGTTTTTTTCCCTCAGAATAGGTGCAGGAACTCCCCCCCTTCTGAGTCCCCCATTGTCTCCGCTCCCTACCCGCCTCTGAGCACTGTCCCTTGGTTCCATACCCTTCCCACCTCCAAGCATCATTCCTTGGTTCCGCACCATACCCACCTCTGGGCACCGTCCCTTGGTTCCATCCCCTTCCCACCTACGAGCATCATTCCTTGGTTCCGCCCTCTTCCCACCTCCGAGCACTGTCCCTTGGTTCCATCCCCTTCCCACTTCCAAGCAGCATTCCTTGGTTCCACACCATACCCACCTCTGGGCACTGTCCCTTGGTTCCATCCCCTTCCCACCTCCGGACATCATTCCTTGGTTCCGCCCTTTCCACCTCCGAGCACTGTCCCTTGGATCCACCCCATACCCACCTCTGGGCACCGTCCCTTGGTTCCGCCCTCTTCCCACCTCCGAGCACTGTCCCTTGGTTTCACCCCATACCCACCTCTGGGCACCGTCCCTTGGTTCCGCCCTCTTCCCACCTCCGAGAACTGTCCCTTGGTTCCACCCCATACCCACCTCTGGGCACCGTCCCTTGGTTCCGCCCTCTTCCCACCTCCGAGCACTGTCCCTTGGTTCCACCCCATACCCACCTCTGGGCACAGTCCCTTGGTTCCGCCCTCTTCCCACCTCCGAGAACTGTCCCTTGGTTCCACCCTCTACCCACCTCCAAGCACCATCCCTTGGTTCCACCCCCTAACCACCCCCAGAACTTCCCCAAGTATCAAAGGATTTGTATGGAATTTGTTATTGTCTAAAAGCAAAAAAAAAAAAAAAAGATAGATCCCATGGAGCCAGCAACAATAGGCCCTACCCTAGCAACAATAGATCCCTCACACAACAGACTCCCCCAGAAACATTGGACCTCATCCCAACAACACTAAGGCCCCTTTCACACACGCTGTCCGTTTGTCCGTTTTTCATCCATCCGTTGACGGATGAAAAACGGACATCAATGCATCTCTATGTAAAAACGGATGACAACGGATGAAAGACGGATAACAACTGACGAAAAACAGATGACAACTGACGTAGTGTGAAAGGGGCCTAAGTCCCCTCAAGCAGCAATAGTTTCCCCTCCCAGAAATAATAGACCCTACCCAAGCAACAATAGATCCCGCACACAACAATAGACTTCCCCCAGCAACAATAGGTCCCACCAAAAAAATAGTTCCCACCAGCAACAATAGACCCCACCCCAGCAATAATAGTTTCCCCACACAACAATCGACCCCCCCCACACGGAAACAATAGACCCCCCCAACAAAATACCTCCCTAAACAGAAAAAAAAACACCCCAGCAACATTAGAGCCTCCCAGCAGCAACAACAAATCTCCTAGAGACCGGCATTATTGACCCTCCAGCAGCCAGCAACAATAGACCTCTCCCTCAACAGTAGACGTAGACAATAGACCAGCAACATAAGATCCTACACTAGCAATAAATGGACCCTCAAACAAAAACAGATCCCCACCAGTGACAATAAATCCCCCAGCACCCAGCTTCAATAGACCCTCCAGCACACCCCTTGCTATTACATACATTCAGTATTGGAGGTGCCGGAACGGTGTTCCCCTGCATTGCCGCTGAAAAAAAGCCCTGGTTGTTGTTAATACAACAGCAAACAGACATATTAGACTATACTGCACTTCCAACCTTGTGGGAATATTTTGGGGAAGATCCTTTTCTGTTATTCCAGCACGACTGGGCCCCTGTGCACAAAGCCAGCTCCAAAAAAAACTTGGGTTTGACCAGTTTGGTGGGGAAGAACCTAAAGCGGAGCTTCACCCAAAAGGGTAAGCTCTGCTTGTTTGCTTCCTCCCCCCCTCCGCTGCCACATTTGGCATCTTTCAGGAGGGGGGGGTACCTTCGGCCCCCTCCTCCTTCCCCCAGCTCCGGCCATCCACAAAGCGCAATGCTCTTTACGCATGCACAGTAGGGATTTGGCTGTGAAGCCGCAAGGCTTCACTGCCGGTTTCTCTTACAAAAAAAGGCGGCGGCACCAGAGAGTCGATTGACAAATCAGCTGGGGTGAGGACAACGCTGGATTCCAGGACAGGTAAGCGTCCTAATATTAAAAATCAGCAGCTACAGTATTTGTAGCTGCTGAATTTTAATTATTTTTTCTGAAAGAGCCTGGAGCTCCTCTAAGTAGAAAGTGGTCTCTGAAAATTGGAGGCTACTTTATATTAACCATTTGCCGACTGCCGCACGACTATTTACGTCGGCAGTCAGCCCCTCACAGGCAGAGCGACGTAGTACTACGTCGCTAGCCTGTGAGGGTTTAGGGAGCAAGCGCGCGCCCCCGCGCGGTCACAGACCACATCTCTCCCCCCCCCCCCCGTGAGTATCACTCGGCGATCGTCGGTGCAGAGGGAGAAAGGCAGGCGGCTGATGTGAACAAGCCGCCTGTCATTCTCCCCTGTGTAGGAATAGTGATCATACGGTTCTACTATGTAGGACCGTTGATCACTGTTCCTACACCTCAAGCCACAGCCAATCACAGTTAGAATCACGCCCCTAGGGACACACATAGCCCCTCCCTCTCAAAAAAAGGGAACCCCTTCACTACCAGTGTAATTTTACAGTAACAGTGCATATGTTTAGCACTGATTACTGTAGTAATGTCACTGGTAACCCCAAAAGTGTCAAAAATGTCAGTCAAGGGTCCGATCTGTCCGCCGCAATGTCGCAGTACCGCAAAAAAAAAAAAAAAATTGCAGATCGCCGCCATTACGCGTTAAAAAAAAACAAAAATGACAAAAATCTTTCCCTTTGTTAGTAAACGCGATAACTTTTGCGCAAACCAATCAAAATACGCTTTTTGCGATTTTTTTTACCAAACATATGTAGCATAAAACAAATTGGCCGAAAATGTTAAAAAATTTTGATTTTTACATTTTTTTGGGGGGAATTTCATATAAAAAAAAATGTGAAAAATATTGTTATTTTTGCAAAATTTACGCTCTTTTTTTTTGTTTATAGCGCATGATCAAAAAATCACACAGGTGATCAAATACCACCAAAAGAAAGCTCTGTTTGTGGGAAAAAAAAGACGTCAAATTCGTTTAGGTACAGCATCGCACGACCGCGCAATTGTCCGTTAAAGTCACGCAGTGCCGAATCGCAAAAAGTGGCCTGGACGTAAGACAGCAAAATCCTCCGGTGGTAAAGTGGTTAATACCCATGGAATTTTTTTATTTTTTTTTAAATTCTTTTTATTAGTTTTAGATACCCATGGAATTTGAATGGGATAATGAAAAAAGCTCATATAAACCATCAGATCTCTACAAACTTTTGGCTTTGTAATATACATTTCAGTTATTCTGTATGTACTTATAAGACAACAGTTTCTAAGAATCAATATGCTTCCTCAGGAGAGTCTCAGATGTCAGAAACCAATGATGAAATGCCTCAAATGAGTAGAAGATTGGAAAATAATGGGATTGCACAGAATGGACTGCAAAATCTACTCTTGACCATTGCCCAGAAACTGGGCCTATCACCACAAGACTTAGAACTCAAGCTTTTAGTCCTGGCTGGGGAGATTGGCATATCACAGCTCGATGTGTACAGCAAGCTCGAAGGACTAGGCCAGAAGTTTGGTTTATTTAAAGGCTACGGGGATGGCGAGGAAGGTGGTTCAGGAAATGGTCTGCTCAAAGTGCTTGGAGATCTTAGCAACATGCTTGGGATACCGTTAGGAGATCTGCAAAAAAGACTTACCGGGCACAGCCAAATGTCTGGAGGGGGAAGAGATCAAAATATGATGTCTGGTCAGGGAGAGAGATATGGTTCATCGGGTGGAGGAAGACAACAAAACCAACCATCTTCTCAGGGGAAAAAACCTGGCTCATCGGGAGGTGGAAGAAAACAAAACCAACCATTTTTTCAAGGAAAGCGGCCTAGCTCATTGGGAGGTGGATTACAAAACTTGCCGTCCGATCTAGGAAAGGGATTGGGCTCATCGGGAGGTGGAGGACTACAAAACTTGACGTCTGGTCTAGGAAAGGGATTTGGCTCATCGGGAGGTGGAGGACTACAAAACTTGCCGTCCGATCTAGGAAAGGGATTTGGCTCATCGGGAGGTGGAGGACTACAAAACTTGCCTTCCGATCTAGGAAAGGGATTTGGCTCACCGGGAGGTGGAGGACTACAAAACGTGCCGTCCGATCTAGGAAAGGGATTTGGCTCATCGGGAGGTGGAGGACTACAAAACTTTCTGTCTGGTCTAGGAAAGGGGTCTGGGTTATCAGGAGGTGAACTACAAAACTTGCTGCCTGGTCTAGGAAAGAAGTCTGGCGCACAGGGAAGTGGAGGACGACCAAACAAGCCATCTGGGCAGGGAAAGAGGTTTGGCTCTTTTGGAGGGTCTGGAGGTTCAGGAAGACGTGGATCTTCTAGAGGAGGAATGCGTGGAAGAAACAAGGAATATGAAAAGGTAACATCAAGTTTCCTTAAAAAATACAGTCAAAATGTATTCCCAAGTGACCCCCCGTGGTAACTATGTAGAAGGGCAGCCGCTCCACAATGAAAAGATCACAGCCATCAATGTAGTAGTTTGGGGTACTACATTGATTTACAACTTACACAGAGGCCAATCGGGTATCATATAATAAATGGATACTTACAGTGCCTTGCGTAATTACATTGGGACAGTTGGGTCCAATGTACTGTGCCTTGAAAAAGTATTCATATCCCTTGACAAAGAGGCGGGGTTTTAGTGGGCAACTCTGATAAGTGGGTGGGTCCATGTGGGATCATTCAATAACTAGGCAGGTCTAAAGCAGACTTTGGAGGAGTTAACTATGTCCTGGGGACTGGGACTGACATGTTGGTAAGTATGCACATACATAGGCCTCTGTTCTTGGCTGCTGCAGTAGGTGGAGTCTTAATCCTTCTCAGGCATTATCCATACTGTCAAGTGAATAAGTAATGAGACGGGGAAAGCAAGGAGAGACCTTTAAAGTGATTGTAAAGAAATATTATTTTTAAAATAACAAATATCTTATACTTAAAGTGGTTGTAAAGACAGGCTTTTCATCTTAATGCATTCTATGCATTAAGATAAAAAATTGTTCTGTGTGCAGCAGCCCCCCTCATGCTTACCTGAGCCCCATCTTGATCCAGCGATGTGCACGAGAGCCTCGGCTGTCTGGGACTCCCATCTTCTTTGGCTGAGACAAATCAATGTCAATCAAAGTTAGTGGGCCAATGAGAGAGGGGGCAGTGCTGAGCCACGGCTCCGTGTCTGAATGGACACACAGAGCAGCAACTCGGCAGGAGGGAGGGGCCAGGAGCGTCAGCAGGGGACTCGAGATGAGGGGCATCGGGGGCCGCTCTGTGCAAAACCATTACACAGAACAGGAGAGAGCCGAGGGAACCTCTGCTTCCATGCACATTGCTGGATCGAGAGCAGGCTCAGGTTAGTATAAGGGGGTGCTTGGGGAGATAGAGTTGTATGCAAAAGATTTTTACCTTAATGCAGAGAATGCATTAAAAATGATTGTAAAGTCTTGTGGATTTTTTTTTTAATAAGAAACATATGTATAAATAAATAAATAAAATCAGCGCTAAATTCCATGGATAACTTGTAAAAAAAATACATAAATAAAAAAATAGATATCATATAATATGCACATAAATAGCATAAAAATTATTAAAGTACAAGTGCTGGTGATGAATCCAGTGTATCCAAATATGTGCAAAACAATGCTCATAAATATAATGATAACTATATATTAAAGTGCATAAGTGCAAAAAATGTGAATGACAACAGCCAGGTGCTAATAAAATAACATAAGCAAAATGCAATCAATAAAAGTGTTTACAAAGTCCAGCTTGAAGCATAAGGTGCAAATTAATGCAAATATGACTTGTGATCGTGATGTGAGTGGCGTGGTGTGCACCCAATTCCACTAATTTTCACTGATGTGACCGATATCCACAGTGAATCCAAACACTGGTAAAAGTCACGAGGTGTTTGACGCAACGCGTTGGGAGGAGCCGGGTGACGTCATTTCTGGTCTACGGCCGTGACCGGAAGTAGTTCTTTTCCTATAACCGGAAGTAGTTATTTTCCTATACCCCTCGAGCTGCGGATGAGCATTAACAGAGTATAAGGTGCAAAATAATGCAAATATGACTTGTGATCGTGATGCGAGTGGCGTGGTGTGCACTCAATTCCACTCAATTCCATGTGACCGATATCCACAGTAAATCAAACACTGGTACAAATGTCTGCTCACCTTAAAGTGAATGATAAAAGGTGTGATGTAACCGCTATGTCTCCTGACAAGCCTTAATCGGATGATCCAGGGGGATAATAAGTGTGGTTTAATGCCGAATCTCCAGCTAAGCCTTTAGCAAATGCCCAGGAGAAGTGGATTGTAGACAAGGCCAAACTTTGTTCACTGGTCAGTTATCCTCATATAGATGTAAATGACAAGAAGGGGGCTCATGGTGTAGTATATCAACATTTATTTCTTAAAAAACATAATTTACATTTAAAACTCTGTTAATGTTCATCCGCAGCTCAAGGGGTATAGGAAAAGAACTACTTCCGGTCACAGCCGTAGACCAAGAAGTGACGTCACCCGACTCCTCCCGACGTGTTGCGTCACACACCTTGTGACTTTTTTACCAGGGTTTGGATTCACTGTGGATATCGGTCACATCAGTGAAAATTAGTGGAATTGAGTGTACACCACGCCACTCACATCACGATCACAAGTCATATTTGCATTATTTTGCACCTTATGCTTCAAGCTGGACTTTTTAAACACTTTTATTGATTGCATTTTGCTTATGTTATATTATTAGCACCTGACTGTTGTCATTCACCTTTTTTGCACTTATGCACTTTAATATATAGTTATAATTATATTTATGAGCATTGTTTTGAACATATTTGGATACACCGGATTCATCACCAGCACTTGTACTTTAATCATTTTTATGCTATGCTATTTATGTGCATATTATATGATATCTATTTTTTTATTTATGTATTTATTCTACAAGTTATCCATGGAATTTAGCGCTGATTTTATTTATTTATACATGGTTATTCAGAATGTGTTGACACTACTTTAATTAGCAGCTTTACTCCATATTTAACTCTACGCTATTCCCTTTTTGGACATTTTCCCCATGATCATTACTTCAGTGGCAGCGCATCAGGCTTTCTCTTCCTCATAAAGACATGCTGGTAGGTAAAATTGGCCCTACTTTGAATGTGAGTTAGGGACCTTAGATGGTAAGCTCCTTGGAGGCAGGGACTCATGTGAATGTGCAATGTATATGTAAAAGCGCTGCGTAAATTGACAGCGCTATATAAGAACCTGAAATAAAATAACAAACATGTTATACTTACCTCCTCTGTGCAGTTGGCTTTGTACAGAGAAGCCCAGATCCTCCTCACCTCAGGTCCCTCTTCGCTGCTCCTGGCCCCTCCCCCTTGTTGAATGCCCCCACAGCAAGCAGCTTGCTATGGGGGCACCCAAGCCAAGCTGCAGCTCTATGTGTCCATTCAGACATGGAGCTGCCATTCGGCCCCACCCCCCTCTCTCTCTTGATTGGCTAACAGACTTTGACTGACAACAGCGGGAGCCAATGGCGCTGCTGCTGTGTCTCAGCCAATCAGGTGGGAGAGTCCCGGACGGCTGAGAGACTTGTAGACATCGCTGGAGGGCTCAGGTAAGTTTTCGAGGGTGCTGGGAGGGCTGCTACACCCAGAAGGCTTTTTTATTTTAATGCATTAAGATAAGAATGAATGATAAGAATTAATTAAGAATGCAATAAGATAAAAAAAACCTTCTCACTTTACAACTCCTTGAAGGTAAAAAAAAAAAAAGAAGAAAAACTTCTGCCTTTACACCCACTTTAAGGGGTCACTCACACTAGCAGTCAGTGCAGAAAACTCTCCACGCTTTTACCAACCCCAACCACTACGCCCTTAGTCCCCATTCACACTAGCGCGACCTGACAAGTCGCGGTCGGTCGCCTGCCATTGATTAGCACAGGACCCGTTCTAATAGGAGCGACACAACGACTTAGAAAAAGGGTCCTGTACTACTTGGGGGCGACCTGGAGGCAACTTGCATTGACTTCAATGATATGAAGTCCGTGCATGTCGCGCCGATGTTGCGGTGCACGCTGTCACTTCACAGGTCGCCCCAGCAAATCGCGTCGCCCCTGTCTGAACGGGGTCTTAAGCTGAAGAGGCAGCAGCTGGGGGTGCACACCTGATGCAGTGGCAAAGTAAGGATAATACCTCCTGTCGCACGTTTCATCTGCTGAACCCAAGTGAATAGGGTCACTCTGCAAGCACCCCACAACCACATGAACAAATATCTCTGAACATTTTTTTTGTAAATACAGAGTTTGGCCATAAAAGAAGCAGCAAACATCCACCCATATCTGAAATATTCGTTTTGGGCAAACTGCTCATCTAAGATTAAATACAAATATATGGAATACGGAAATTAATCATTTGCATTTTTAACTTTGCAGTGAAGAAGATTAGGAAGCGGCTGCTGCAAATCTAGAAAGTGGCTGTAAGAAGATAACACTCCACAGTTCTCTCCACTCCCACAATCCTTCAACCACCCCAAGATTTCAATGTTACAATACCGGCTTGTCTAACTATTCCAACTGAGGTTTTTAAAGGGAACCTGTGAAGAACGGAACCATGGGAGCTGACATTTTTCTTATTTTGTTAAAAAGCTGAACTCTGAGCAAATGGAAAACTGGAAAACATAAAGGATTTGTATTTTTGTCTATTTCGTGCCAAGATTTACAGTAACTAGTTGTTAATAGGGTTGTAATAAAAAAAAAAAAAAAAAAAAAAAACAGGTTATACTTACAGGGTGGATAAAAATCAATGATTTTTTTTGTTTTTATTATCAAATTTTAATAAAATGCATTTGAACTATATGAACTAACTAAAAATCTATTTAAAGATAGTTTTCTATCTAGGATACATAAATAATTTTGTTTACTCAGCATTAAATGGAGCTTAGTTATGTAGAACACACATACATATATATATATATATATATATATATATATATATATATATATATATATATATATATATATATATATATATACACATATACACACACACACACACACACACACACACACACACAGAAATATATATATATACATACATACATACATACATACATACATACATACATACACACACACATATACATACATACACACACACACACACACACATCCCGGCTTTGCATGGCTATCCGGCCACTGTTTGTTATAGTAATCGAGCAGCTAGTTAGCCAATCTGATTGCTATTAGAGCCAACTGTCGGCTCTAAAAAAACAGTACCGGGATGATGCCTGTGGCTGCATATTATCCCAGTATAACCCCTGAAAGTCCAACGATGTACGGGTCATTAAGTGGTTATACATTCACATCAGTCCCTGCCCTCAAGAAGCTTACAATCCAAGGTCCCTAACTCACATTCATACATACAAAGGAGAATTTAGACAGGAACCAATTACCTACCAGCATGTCTTTTGAATATGGTAGGAAACTGGAGGAAACTCCCACAAGCACAGGGAGAACATGCAAACTGCAAGTAGGTAGTGCCATGGTTGGAACTCGAATCGAGGACCCTAGTGATGGCAGGCAGACGTGCTAAAAACTTAGCCACTGTGTGATCTTAGACAGATTTAGGAAAATAAGGCATTATAGCCACTAGAGGGAGCTGATGACCACAGGAAATAAATTATTTACTATGATTGTCAGCTCTGTTTAGTGGCCATAATGCGGTGTTTTTCTGATTAACCCTATTCTGCATGAACGAATAACATTTGGCCTGAAAAGAAAATACAATGAATTATGGTGGGCAGGGGTGTCAAACTCAATTTCCTCTCAGGCCTCATCAGCATTATGGTTGTCCTCAATGGGCCGGTTGTATCGGTAAGACTAGATGTCTAGAGCAAGCCCACCCACCATCAGAAGTCAAGAATCCCCCATCATCCCTTACATCATTGTGCCTCCCCTCCCTTGTGCTGCTGTCAGGAAGAAGCTGGGGGGGGGGGGGGGGAGCAGACAGTGCAGAGTCTGGAGGATGACGAGAGGAGGACAGGAATACAGGAATTAGCCAAATGCTAAATATTTTATTATAGTAATTAGTATTTACAATTATACAGCATATGAGAGTAATCAATAGTTTTGCTGCTTTCTCCAGACTGGGAATCTAACCAATCCCGTTATCAAGCATGCAACCGCTGTCTCCAGCATGCATCACTCTGACGTATTTTAAGGGCAGACCGCTCTTTATCGGTGTTTTGTTTAAGAGGGGCCGCCCTTGTAACACATTAGCGGTGACGCACGCCAAATAAGCAGCAGCATGCTTTATAACGGGATTAGTAATATAGATTTCTTTGTGTACAGAAAGATGGGCGGATCTCTTTCCGGATGATGATATTTATGACAAACAATATTGCAAAGAAAGTTGGCAAGTTCCGGTCCTTACTATTGCTTAACTGATTCCCGACTGAACCTGGGGTGCCCTTACTAAGGTCTTTATCCCCAGGAGGGCCAGAAGGACTTCCTGGTCACATCACCACTATGATTGGCTGTCACAATGCTCACATGACGGAGACCGCCTCCCAATCATTACTAGAGCCCGGAAGCGGTCTGTGACAGCTTGATCACTGTGCAGAGACTGTGCTCTCAACACAAACCTCAGCTACCTATAGACACATATATGCAACAGTTAAAGCCCATCCTCTCTGCTGCCGTACATATGTGTTACTTGGGAGGCAAGAGGTAAATAAAAATGTTATGAAGGTGTCAAATGATGCTGGTGTGCGGTTTGTTCTATAGTGTTGCTTTAGGAGTCATAGGAAGAAGTAAAAAAAAAAAAAGGAGAAAAAAAGACAGGAGAGGAAGAGAGAAAAAAGGAGAAAAAGAAGAGAGGAGAAGAAAAAAGAAGGAGAAAAAGAAGAGAGGAGAAGAAAAAAGGAGAAAAATGAGAGAGGAGAAGAAAAAAAGGAGAGAGGAGAAGAAAAAAAAGGAGAAAAAGAAGAGAGGAGAAGAAAAAAAAAAAAAAGGAGAAAAAGAAGAGAGGAGAAGAAAAAAAAGGAGAAAAAGAAGAAAGGAGAAGAAAAAAGAAGGAGAAAAAGAAGAGAGGAGAAGAAAAAAGAAGGAGAAAAAGAAGAAAGGAGAAGAAAAAAAAAGGAGAAAAAGAAGAGAGGAGAAGAAAAAAAAAAAAGGAGAAAAAGAAGAGAGGAGAAGGAAAAAAAAAAAAGGAGAAAAAGAAGAGAGGAGAAGAAAAAAAAAAAAGGAGAAAAAGAAGAGAGGAGAAGAAAAAAAAAAAAAAAAAAAGAAGAGAGGAGAAGAAAAAAAAAAAAAAAAAAAAAAAGGAGAAAAAGAAGAGAGGAGAAGAAAAAAAAAAAAAAAAAGGAGAAAAAGAAGAGAGGAGAAGGAAAAAAAAAAAGGAGAAAAAGAAGAGAGGAGAAGGAAAAAAAAAAAGGAGAAAAAGAAGAGAGGAGAAGAAAAAAAAAAAAAGGAGAAAAAGAAGAGAGGAGAAGAAAAAAAAAAAGGAGAAAAAGAAGAGAGGAGAAGGAAAAAAAAAAAGGAGAAAAAGAAGAGAGGAGAAGGAAAAAAAAAGGAGAAAAAGAAGAGAGGAGAAGGAAAAAAAAAAAAAAAAAGGAGAAAAAGAAGAGAGGAGAGGAGAAGAAAAAGGAGAAAAAGAAGAGAGGAGAAGAAAAAGGAGAAAAAGAAGAGAGAGGAGAAGAAAGAAGAAACAGAGGAGAGGCAAAGAAAAGAAAAGAGAAGTAAAGAAAGAAAGGAGAAAAAAAAAAGGAGAAAAAAAAGAAGAAGGAGAAAAAAAAGAAGAAGGAGAAAAAAAAGAAGAAGGAGAAAAAAAAGAAGAAAGGAGAAAAAAAAAAGAAGAAGAAAGGAGAAAAAGTGAGAAGAGAAGAGAAGAGAGAAGGGAAGAAAGAAGAGAAAAGAATAAAGGGGGATGAAGGAAGGAGGAAGAAGAAAAGGAGAAGAAATAATAATAGTAATAATAATAAAATGTATCTGATTTCACAAACGTTTACATTTTCCTGTAGCATGATTTAATCCATTTTGCGCTCAAATGCTGCCAGTTTGTGTCAAACTATTTCATTAAAAAAACAAATGCAGTCGTCATATTTTAGGGATCAGTTTACTGCTATATAATAAGGTTTGGTTTTTTGGATTAACCCTCTCGCTGCCACGACGTATGTCAGCAGCAGCAGTGAGGGATTTTACACAAGCTGTCAGACGGATGGAATCCAGGGGCTGTACAATCGCCCAATCACTTCCACACACCCCAGTTACATTCGCCCAAGTCCAGGTCTTACAGGCTCCATTCCCCCCACCTGCATACCTGAGACTGGCATGGTGGGTGCCCCCCGGGTAGAGGGGAGGGAGGCCTTCCTTCAGAGAGTCACAGGCTGCTGCATGCCTAAATATCTCCTAAATGGTGTCCGCTTAGTAGATATGCATTTTATCTATAGGTAAGCCTTTTTTTTTTTAAGTTACCTGTGGGTACAAATCACAAATGAGAGTTTACTTCCACTTTAATGGGATCTCAAATGCAGCAAGGAAGAGGAGTGCCTCTGCACACTAATAAATTAGCGCCAATCATGCAGTTAGACTTGTAGAGCTGGAAGCTCAAAAAGGTGCATAAGCTTCTATGCCGTGATTGTTGCATGTACAGCAGCCTATTACAAAGAATGAATTGCCCTATATGTAAGGCCTGATGTCATGTCTGTTGGGGGCTCAAAGAAAAAATGTCCTTCAATATTTTTAAATATGCAAACTAATACATATTAATCCTGACATGCTGATATAAAGGCACTTCCTGTTATAAGGTGGCAACACTTTTCATACGCTCTCCCAGTAGTCACTGGCAGCTGGTGCTCCATGGGCCGGGGGGGCGGCAGACGGACCGAACCATACACCCCCCCCGGGACCACACCAGGCCCCACACCACGGAACCACACCAGGCCCCAGGCCCCACACCCCCGGGACCACACCAGGCCCCACACCCCCGGGACCACACCAGGCCCCACACCCCCGGGACCACACCAGGCCCCACACCCCCGGGACCACACCAGGCCCCACACCCCTGGGACCACACCAGGCCCCACACCCCGGGACCACACCAGGCCCCACACCCCGGGACCACACCAGGCCCCACACCCCGGGACCACACCAGGCCCCAGGCCCCACACCTCCCGGACCACACCAGGCCCCACACCCCGGGACCACACCAGGCCCCACACCCCGGGACCACACCAGGCCCCAGGCCCCACACCTCCCGGACCACACCAGGCCCCACACCCCCGGGACCACACCAGGCCCCACACTCCCGGGACCACACCAGGCCCCACACCTCCGGGACCACACCAGGCCGCACACCTCCCGGACCACACCAGGCCGCACACCTCCCGGACCACACCAGGCCGCACACAGTACACACAGCATTAAAGTACAGGACCCACAGCATAGCATGACATGACAGTACAGGACCACCATCCCCCCCCCCCCCCGGCTCACTTACCCAACTGCAGTAGGCGAATGGCGGCTTCTTCCCCATCTTCTGCGTCTCCTCCTCCCCCCCCCCAATGGCATGGCTTCTCCTTTCGGCCAATCGGGAAACGGGTCTCAGAACCCGCTTCCTGATTGGCCAGGAGGAGGATCCGTCTGACAATAGCGAATTTTCATTCGATATTTTCACACAACTGGGTGGCCTCGGGGCGCAGAGCCCACCCTTTTTTTTTTAGCCTATTAGAGCCTCTGGCTCTAATCACATGGCTAAAAAAAAAAAAAAGCCCCATTGAAGTCCATGCGTCCGACGCCCTGCATGTAGATTAGGGGCCGGGCGCATGCATAGGGAGGGCGGCGCCCCATATGCACCAGCCGCCACTGCCAGTAGTGCTCCTGAGTTGTCACGCTGACATGCAGGGCTAGGGGTGGAGACTACAAGTTTTGACACGCATAAAACAGACATGGTCCCGGTGTCACCATCAGGAAACCCTCCTTGAGAAATGCCATTGCTGCAGTGCATTTAAACAAAAAGTGGCTGCAAAGAGGATGTGGGAGATCAGCAAGATTGAGATGAAAAAAAGGTTTATAGGCCAGGTTTATACTCGCTGTTAAAGTGGGTGTAAACCTCAGACATGAAATATGAACAAAGCATATACCTCTATAGTGTGTACTTGTCTCACTCCAGAGCACCAGGTGTCATTTCTGGCTGCTGCTTCCTTCCTCTGCTAATAGCATAAGTCACTTCTGACAAGTTTTCCTGACACCAAGGAAAAAAGGGGCGACAGGGGAAGGAGCTCCAGCACACAGCCTGTGACCGACAGCCTCAGCTCTGTTCCTGTGTGGAGGAGGGGGGGGGGAGGGGTGTCCCTTCCCTCCAATCAGCTCTCAGAATGCTCCGCACTGAGCTCTGCAGAGTGTAATTTCAGATCCCCACCCCCTTTTTTCTGAAGCTTTGTAAATTCTTCTTCACTTTGTTTGGATGTAGAGAAGACTGGAGAAAAACAGATACAACTTATGTAGGAGGATTTGTTCCATCTCTGTGTATCACCTGAGACCCGTCACCTCACTGGGTGTATGGAACCACTTTAGGCTGCATAGGTAATGGACAGAAGTGTACACATGCTGTGGCCATGATTCTTTGCATTGGAGCATGGCAAATTTTATCCCGACCTTCCGACGCATTTTGCAGGGAGTACCACCCACTGAAGCCCATAACCTCAAACATTGGCGGCTGAGGCAAGGCAGTACAGATTTTTAGGGATTAAAACACGTGACATAATGCCTCCATGCTGCCAGCCAAAGGCCCTCTGAAAAGTCTCTGAAAAATCCACTGTGTATCGTTTTTCAGAGGCCGCCACTAGTGTAATAAATGGATTTTTGTAAAATCTTACCGTAAAATCCTTTTCTCTTAGCTCATCGACAGACGTAGTCCTCGGTGATACACCACCTTCGGGTTATGTTACCTCCGCAGGAGCAGGACTAGACAGGAAATTAAAAAGCTCTGGCCACACCCTAGGGGCAGTCCCAGAGGGTATATCCTCTCTCTCTCTGCCTCAGCAAATCAGTTATGTGAAAAAGCAGTGCTTAGAGAATTTAACCCAACCCAACTCCAAAACAGAGGGGCGGGGACTACGTCTGTCGATGAGCTAAGAGAAAAGGATTTTACGGTAAGATTTTACAAAAATCCATTTTTCTCTAGCGCTCATCGACAGACGTAGTCCTCGGTGATACACCACCTTCGGGACGTCCCAGAGCAGTATCACAACTGAGGGGTGGGAAAATGGAAATCAAATCCCAATCTAGAAGGCCCAACCGGTGCCAACTAGAAGTTTACAATGCTCATCCTTAATGATGAGACTCAACAAAAAAATTTTTCAAACAGAAAAAAACCCTCGAGGTAGACCACCGGTCTCCTCAAATTGCGGCCTGCAAAACCTTGCGGCCAAATGAGGCATCCGCCGATGCCGTCACATCAATTTTATAGAATTTAGTAAAGGTATGTACCGACGACCAAGTGGCCGCCTTACATACCTGGACCACTGACGCCTGATGGCGAAAGGCCCAGGAAGTACTGAGCGCTCGAGTGGAGTGCGCCCTAACAGGGAACGGAGGACTCTGACCCTTAATAGAATAAGCCTGTACCACCGTTTGTCTAATCCATTTGGCAATGGTCGCGGCAGATGCAGGCAAACCCTTTCTGGGGCCATCCGTGATCACAAAAAGTGAATCCGTCTTCCGGAATGATTCCGTAGCTTTCAGGTATACCCTGATTGCCCGAACCACATCCAAGGAATGCAACGCATGTTCCCGATGATGCTTGGGCTGAGGACACAAGGAAGGTAGTACAATATCTTCATTCAGATGAAAATCTGAAACCACCTTAGGAAGAAAAGATGGCTTAGGATGAAGTACTACCTTATCCCTATGAATCACTAGGTATGGGGACTGGCATGATAATGCAGCCAGTTCTGACACCCTGCGAGCAGAAGTAATAGCCACCAAGAAGACCACCTTCTGGGATAAAGTAAGCAAGGGAATCTCCCTGATGTTTTCAAAGGGAGGTTTCTGTAGAACCGACAAAACCAAATTAAGATCCCAGGGCGGTAAGGGCGCGCGGACTGGAGGAGCCAGGTGCCGCACCCCCTGGATGAAATTCCGCACCAAGGATTTGGTAGCTAAAGGTTTCTGAAAGAAGATTGCTAATGCTGAAACTTGACCCTTGATGGTGCTCAAGGCTAGCTTCTGCTCAACCCCTTGTTGCAAAAAGGCCAATATTCGAGACACCGAATAGGTACGTGGAGGAAATCCTAAAGATTCGCACCACGCAATATAAGTCTTCCATGTGTGATAATAGACTTTGCTGGAAGTCGCTTTCCTTGCTTTAATAAGGGTAGGAATGACAGAAGTAGACAAACCTCTGTCCTTCAGTACTTGGGTCTCAATGGCCAGGCCATTAAAACCAGCGACTGTAAAGCACGAAGGTAAATAGGTCCTTGAGACTACAGACACTCCCTGAGACGAAGTTCCCACGGAACGTCTGCGACTAACCTGTCCAAGTCGGCCAGGCCGGCTTGAAGAGGCCAGCCTAGAATTTCTAGGACCACTGGCGCTGATTGGATCTGAACCAGGCGTCCCTAGAGGTATCTGGCCCCGACCATCCGAGAAAGTCTGGTCGTTTTCTGTTCCCACACATTTATCAGATACCTGATAGTTATCAGGCAAGGTGATCTTTTCTGGTTGAACCTCAGGGACCGAAGTCACCCGACTAGAGGCTACTTGGCCTATCTGGTCAATCAGATCCGATTCCTGTGAGGTATCGGGACTAATCTTAGGAAAGGGTAAAGGAAAAGATCTATACAGGGAACGGTAACTACCGCTTCCTGTACTTAAATGTTGGAAGGGAAGAATCGCACCGGTAGTAGTGGTTGATGCTCGATCTAATGTCCTGAATACCGGTGAAAACATCCCCCCACCCTGAAATTGGGTGGGGGCGCACCTTCAGGCTGTGTACTCCTTTACTTCGGGTTTGGCTGGGTTGGTCCTCTGCTTGTCCGACCAGCCCTTCTTGAACCCTCCTGGAGGAGTCTTGCCTTTCCCGGAAGTACCAGCCGGGCGTCCTTTATGGGCGGTAAAGAAAGGTCCTCGCTTGTTGCGAGGTTCCTTAGCTTTTGCAGCCTGTGGCAAAAAAGTACTCTTGCCCCCGGTGGCATCCTTAATGATTTCATCTAGGTTGGCTCCAAATAGACGATTCCCCTGGAAAGGGAGATTGGTCAAAGTCTTTTTGGAACCTAGGTCAGCTGACCAGCATTTTAACCACAGCACACGTCTGAGGATCACTGCTAACTTAGATGCATGCCCTAACAAGGGAGTAGTGTCCAAGGCTGCGTCACAGATAAACCGTAGCCCTTGTATGATCTGTTCTATCAAATCAGATGTCTCCTGGGGAATATCTTTTCCCCTAAGATCTTGGCGTACCATCTTCGCCCATTCTGTAAGTGTCTGGGAAACTAGACCAATAACAATTACTGGTCTAAATGCTGACCCTATCAGAGAAAAGATAGTGCGGGACTCCGCTTCTATCTTTCGATCCACCGGATCCTTAAAGGACGAAGTGTCCTCCACTGGAATAACCGTGGCTTTATTCAGCCTGGAAATAGGCGGATCCACGACTGGTGGTACCGTCCATTTCTTAATGATGGATTCCTCAAACGGATAGCGTCTAGCAATACGCTTGGAAATAGTAAAGGTACGTTTAGAATGTTCCCATTCTCCTTTAATCTGATTTCCAAAAACATTTAGGTACAGGAAAAGCCTTCGCCGTCTTGATGGGCTTATTAGTCCCAAAAGGCCTCTCTGTTTCAGTTGCCTCTGCCGGTAAAGCCTCAAGTTTTAAGGTTTCTTGCACTGCCACAACTAGTGCGTCCACCAATGCTTCTTCCTGAATTATAGCAGGAGAAGAAGCGTCCTCCTCACTGTCTGAGGGGGCTTTACCTGGGATAGCAGCCCTTGCAGAGGAACCTGCAACTGCAGTGACCATCTCTGAATCAGAGTCAGAGGTGTCAGATAGTATAGGGGTAGGCGGGGGTCGCTTCCTTGACCCTCGTCCCTGACAGGCCGCCTCCACCCGAGCCACCATAGACTCCAAAATTGCTGTAAATGACTCTATACTCTGTACACCGGCGGGTCCCGAGGCCCCCTCGAGGGAAACAGGTGGGGGAATCTGTGTGGCAGGGTCCATAATAACTCCAGTTACTTCCTGGATGATATAATTCAAAGTAAAGAAAAAACTTTTTTTCTTTTTTTTTTTTTTTTTTTTTTTTTGACCCTCAGCGCCACAAAAAAACCCCTTAGTGTTACCTGCTAGGGATCCCTATCGATCGAGAGAGAGAGAGATAGACCCCCAGGCTCACCACTTGATGTTCAGAGTTGAACTGCAACAGCTTACAGCGCTGTCTTAGACAAACAGGAAGTCTTTTGGCTGGCTGCCCAGGAAGAAAGGAGGCGGCTCCGCCCCTCTGTACGCCTTCCGGCGCCTCCCCCAAGCTCCACGAGGTGTAGAATCACCTAAAACATGGCCGCCCCCATGCTGGAGACACGAGGCTACGCCAAAATGGCGGCTCGTGCGATCCAGCAAAAAAAATGGCGGCGGCCTGTGCTGACTAGCGGTGTGCTGCAGGCACACAACACTCTCTCTGCATGGGGATATGGCGTGTTTGGCGGTACCGGCCCTGGCGGACCGCATGGCCGTTCGGGAGGCCTGCTATTAGCTGGAGATCTGACTTGGAAGGCAGTCTACATGTCCATGGCTTCTGACTGGTAGGTAGCTTAAACTTAACCCATAAGATTCCCAGAATGCCACAGATTACATCTTTAAAACATGTATACAATAGATTGTTAGCTCCCAAACCAAGCCTCCTGGCTTTTGCACACATAAAATCACACTCAAAGTAGGAGGATTTGTGACATGTTATAGGATAGAAAGAAACTCTTTCTTACCATACAGAGAGGGGCCCGCGTTCACCACAAAACCCGTCAGGGAAAACAGGGGGAACATACTACTCACCATAGCGGAACCAGGCGGGCACCAACTCCTGACAGTACCCCTCTCCACCGGGGCGGGAGGGCTGTCGACCGATACAGACGCCGTGACTCATGGTCTTTGGCGTTTCAGCGAGACGTTTAACTCGCGGGTTCAGTCCTTTAATGGGACTTTGTCGCGGCCGACTCAGCGCGGAGCTATGGCCTGCACGCGCTCGTAGGCTGAACTGGGGTGACCACCGGATCTCGACATCCAGCCCGTCGCCCAGTTCAGCTTTCTTGCTTGAAGATCTCACAGGAACACTGGAGAAAAAAAAAGCTGTCCAAAAATCCTTTTAGAAAAAAATTTCTTGCCAGGACCTAAGATCCCAGCAAGGTATCTAGGTCCTTACTCCTAACTAGACAGAAAATAACTGATTTGCTGAGGCAGAGAGAGAGAGGATATACCCTCTGGGACTGCCCCTAGGGTGTGGCCAGAGCTTTTTAATTTCCTGTCTAGTCCTGCTCCTGCGGAGGTAACATAACCCGAAGGTGGTGTATCACCGAGGACTACGTCTGTCGATGAGCGCTAGAGAAAAGATCTTACAGGAGTTGTAAAGTCAGAAGGAATTTTATCTTACTGCATTCTTTGGATTAAAGCGGTTGTAAACCCAAAGAACAAAAAAAAAAAAAACCTGCAAGACAAAGGCATAATGAGCTAGTATGCATCGCATACTAGCCCATTATGTGTAACTTACCTTAGAACGAAGCCCCGACACGGACCCCCGGACATCGCTGCGGGCGCTGCCATGATCCCTCGTCGTCTCTTCCGGGTTCGGCGGCTCCGGCGCAGTGATTGGCTTGAAGAGACGGCTCCGGCACGATGATTGGCCGGAGCCGCGATGACGTCACTCCCGCACATGCGCGCGGGAGTGATTTTCCGGCAAGCTCCCGGCAAATAGATTGAAGGTCCCCTGGCTGCATGCACTGTAAATATCTCCTAAACCATGCCGGTTTAGGAGATATTATTTGTACCTACAGGTAAGCCTTATTATAGGCTTACCTGTAGGTAAAAGTGTAAAAAAGCGGGATACTACCGCTTTAAGAAAAAAAGCCTTCTGTGTGTAAACATCCCTTGTAATATAGGGCATGACAGGTCCTCTTTATGGAGAGATCTGGGGTCTATAAGACCCCAGATCTCTCCTCTAGGCTGGAAAGCCTGAGATCAAAAAATAAATCAATCAATGAAATGGCAGTGCTTACATCTGCTGGCGCCGGAAGTGACGTCATGATGTCGTGTCCGGCCTCCGAGAGTCATAGAGATGGACCAGGGACTATCTGGTTCTTAGTCAGCTTTATGGTAAACTTCTGCCGCTGGTGGGTTCATTCTCTATAGCTTGCTGATCGCACTGGTAAAAAAGCTTTGGAGAGCAGCGAAAAGGTTGGGGGGGTTGGGAGGGTGGACGTCCGCTTCCGCCGCCTGTAAAAACAAGAAAAGCAGTGAAACAGTCGCTATGATAGTTTTTACTGTGCAGGGAATCGCCAGCTGAAAAGAGTGATATCTGAATGATGCCTGCAGCTGCATCCATCATTTAGATATCAGCACTTTAAGTCCCCGACATCATAGGATGTGAACCCGGGTGAAGTGGTTAAATTGCAAAGCAACAAAATTGCATCATACTTTGGGAAAACATTTCTTAATTCTGGGGCAGCTGTGCAGAGAAACCAATCAGCTTCCAGTTTTTAGCCCCGGTTCACACCAATAGCGGCTTTGAAATCACACTGCCTCAGCACAATTTCAAAGCTGCCGGTCAGTTTGATTTCAGGTGTGGCTTGCTGACATCTGTGCGACTTCATGCACAGATATTAATGCAAGTCGCACATGAAATTGTCAAAAACAATGCAGGAAACTTTTCAAAGTTGGTGCAAGCCGCACCGATTTGAACAAATCAACTGCCAGAAATATGGTGTGGCTTATGCGACCCCAGCACTGGCTTGTGCGACTTTGATCTGTCAAATCATGTGAACGGGGACTTATTGTCAAAGCTTATTTGAACAAGCTGAAGCTAGAAGCTGATTGGTTACCATGCACAGCTGCAGCAGATTCTGAGCGCTCCACGTTTAGCCCTTATTCACATTGGATCGATTTGTCTTGCGATTTGAAAAATCGCAGCCTATTGCGGTCAATGGCACCGTTCCAATTGGTGCAACGACTTTGTGGCGCAACACCGATTTCCAAAAGTAGATTCTGCGCTACTTTTGGGGACTTTGTGTGCGACTTCAATAGACATCTGTGCATGAAGCCGCACTGATGTCTTTCAATTCGCACCCGAAGTTGCACTGAAACGCAGCTTTGAAATTATGCAAGTTCAGATGAAGTCGCACAGTTTCAAAGTTGCGACCACAGCACTTTCTCCCAAATTCTCCTCTGAATCATTTAGATGTTCATTGGCAAAACTTCAGATGGGTCTATACTATACATGTTCCTTCTTGTGCCATGTTTGGAGGAAGTCAAGCACAGAGGGCTTAGGCCCTTCTTACACTTCTCTGGAGCAAAATCACAGGAAAAACGCATATGCGTGTTTCAAATGCGTTTCCTGTGAGTTTCCGGGCCACCTCTGCACCTGTGAAAAAAGGACATGTGACTCAAAAAATGGGTGCATTTTTAACTGCGATTTCCAATCATTTAACTGGAAAGCTGCGTTTTTGGTGCAGTTTTTAAAACCACACCAAAAATGCAGAATGCAGGACTTTCAAAAACGCACCACACCCACAGCGCAGTGGTGTGAAAAGTCCCATAGGATTTAAAGCGAAACATTTTTTCCTGCGTTTTTCTTGCAAGGTAAAAACGCAGGAAAAACAAACCAGCGTGAAAGGGCCTTTAGGAAATCTTCCCTATGTCTCACCGTGCATTCTGGTGTGATTGGGGTATTAGAAAATATTGGCATATACATACAACAGGCAAATACATGCCTGAAAAATGGATGCAATTTTTTATTTTTTTGCGAGAAGGAGTGCGATTTTGTTCCTGCATTGCACAAATGTGAAGCAAGCCTTAAGGCCCGTACACACGTACCGATCGTCGGCATACAAACGTCGGTGGACGAAGGATCTGCCGATTGTACGCGTGTTAGTATGGTGCCTCCGACAGATGTCTGCGCACAATCCGCGGACAAAAGTCTTTCGTGCAAACATGAAAATATTTGTATGCCGACACCAGAACGGACGATTGTTCGCCTGTCAGTACACAATTCGGCCGACAGACCGCAGATTTGCAAGACTGGGCATGCTCAGAAAATAGAAAACACAGGGAAAGTTAACCATTACATGACATCACTTCTGCAGTCGGCGGACAAAATTCTTGTGCTGTCCTTGTGCTGTCTTTGCACTTTTCAGCAGACACCGACATCCCGGGGAGAAAAGAGGAACATTTGTAAGCCGACCATCGGTACGTGTGTACGGGGCTTTAGGTGTTACATCCACAGCCAGACTTGCCCGCCACACCCTGTACTCTGTCTGTACTTTTCCCACATTTCATCTAGGGAAAAAACAAACACTCCAATCCCTCTCCTGTCAGCCTTGGCTGGGATTTCCCCCAATTACTGGATTACAACTTTCTCCTTTGAGGATGTCAGACCAAAAAGCCTTTCCAGCCAGGAAATTCCCCCATTGACAAATGATGGACAGAACGTGCAGTGCTCACCATCCCCAGCAGGGGGCGCAGGGAAAAAAAATAAAAGTGCTACAAAGTTTACTGGAAATTCCCTGATTGACAAATGATTTGCAGAACGTGCAGTGCTCACCCTCCCCAGCAGGGGGCGCAGGGAAAAAAATAAGTGCTACAAAGTTTACTGGAAATTCCCTGATTGACAAATGATTTGCAGAACGTGCAGTGCTCACCCTCCCCAGCAGGGGGCGCAGGGAAAAAAAAATAAAAGTGCTACAAAGTTTACTGGAAATTCCCTGATTGACAAATGATTTGCAGAACGTGCAGTGCTCACCATTACCAGCAGGGGGCACAGGGGAGAAAAATAAGTGCTACAAAATTTACTGGAAATTCCCTTATTGACAAATGATGGACAGAACGTGCAGTGCTCACCACTCACAGCAGGGGGCGCAGAAAAAAAATAAAAGTGCTACAAAATTTACTGGAAAAAGAAAAGAGTTTACTAGAAAAAGAAACAAAAACAAACATCACAGCCCTCCCACCCCCAGCTCTCAAATAAATAAGAGGACAGAGAAGGAGGAGGACATCTTCAGAGACAGGAGCAGAGGACACATCTCCCAACTAGGTGAGCTTCTACCCCATCATTATACTGACTACATATTTACTAACATATCTGATGATTTTCGCAGTTTTCTTTCTTTTTTTTTTCTAAAAAAGTCATTTTTGCACATATAAGAATTCAGTTTACAAAAATGTAAATACTTTTTCATCATCTGTTTCTGACAAATGTACAAAGCAGATGTCTATTCAATTCCTAATTAAAATGAATTAAAATATATAGAAATCCAAATTTAATTTTTTCCCTTTTTATTCTTTTTTTTCTCTTTATACATTTTTTTTTTTAAACAGTGGATAGCCCGGGGAAGGAGTATTCTCTCTACGTCCTACTTAGGAAAATTCCCACCCAGTGCTTAGACTAGGTCTTTTTGCACCAGAGGCAAGAATGCCAACACCCCCCCCCCCCCATCTCTGAGCTTTTTAAATCAGTTTTCCAAAAATTTAAATAATCATAAAAAAAAATAATAATAATAAAAATTTTGGCTAATCTGTTATTTTTTGGAACCCATTCTCTTTTTTTTTTTTCCTAAGGCCCCTTTCAGACAATCGGTGCACCTGATGGACTCCATTTTGTTTAATGGGGAATCGATCCGGCGATCCCACTGAGCAGGTGGATGACAGCTCCGTCTCCACCTACTTTGCAGAGACGGAGCTGTCAGAATCCCCGCTCTCCTCTATGGGGAGATCCGATGAAAATGGAACCCCTGTCCACTTTCATTCGATGCTATCCGATCCAATCCGATCCTCCAGACAGATGGAAAATAGAGTTTCCATCTGTCCGGATTTCACGGACAGGATCGGATTGGATAGCGGCGAGTGTCAGCGGAGATTTCTGCACAATTGTCATTCAAAATGCGACCGTGCTGACAGCTGAAAATTTGCGTGGGCAGGAAGGGGGTAAAAGTACCCAGTATTAAAGCGGTAATCATTTTGCCTGGACCTCCAATTTAACTGAATATTAAATGTATGTTTTCTTTTATCTTTTGCTCTTCAGATTAAAGAATCTCACGGAATCCTAATGAAGGCTTCGATCATCTTATTGCTCATTGGTCTGGCTGTTGCTCAGGCGCATTTTCAATGGGTGAGCGACGCGGCAAAATTTGTTAAGGACGCGGCCCTAGGTAAGATAATACATTCTCATAGTTCATATCATCTATAGAGAGAAGATACGGATATTGATTTACTAAAACTGTAGAGTGCAGAATCTGGTGCAGCTGTGCATGTCAGCCAATCAGCTTCTAACTTCAGCTTGTTCATTAACCACTTAATCCCCGGAAGATTTTAACCCCTTCCTGACCAGGGCCTATTTTGCGATTCGGCAATGCGTGACTTTAACGGACAATTGCGCGGTCGTGCGACGCTGTACCTAAACGAATTTGACGTCCTTTTTTCCCCACAAACAGAGCTTTCTTTCGGTGGTATTTGATCACCTGTGCGATTTTTACTTTTTGCGCTATAAATAAAAAGAGAGCATAAATTTTGCAAAAACAACAATATTTTTCACATTTTTTTTATATGAAATTCCCCCAAAAAAAATGTAAAAATCAAAAATTTTTAACATTTTAGTCCAATTTGTTTTCTGCTACATATTTTTGGTAAAAAAAAAAATATAGCAAAAAGCGTATTTTGATTGGTTTGCGCACAAGTTATTGCGTTTACTAAGGGAAAGATTTTTGACTTTATTGGGTTTTTTTTAACGAGTAATGGCGGCGATCTGCGATTTTTTTTGCGGGACTGCGACATTGCGGCGGACAGATCGGACCCTTGACTGACATTTTTTGACACTTTTGGGGGTACCAGTGACATTACTGCAGTAATCAGTGCTATAAATATGCACTGTTACTGTAAAAATGACACTGGCAGGGAAGGGGTTAACTGTATTTGAGAAGGAGGGGTTAAGTGTGTCCCTAGGGGCGTGTTTCTTACTGTGATTGGATGTGGCTTGTGATTTAACAGCACAGATCTACGGTCCTACATAGCAGGACCGTATGATCTCTGCTGTTACACAGAGGAGAATGACAGGCGGCTTTGTTTACATTAGCCGCCTGCCTTTCTCCCGGTGTAACCGACGATCGCGAGTGACCAGCGGACATCGGGGGGGATCCGTGAGCGAGCGGGATCGCGCCTCCAGCGGCACGCACTCGCTCCCTAGAGCCTCACAGGCTAGCGACGTAGTACTATGTCACTTTGCCTGTGAGGGGCTGACTGCCGACGTAAATAGTCGTTAGGCAGTCGGCAAGTGGTTAAGGCCCCTTTCACACATGGAGCCCGTCAGGCAGACTCCGTTTTTCTCAGCGGGGGATCGATCCGCCGATCCCGCGCTGAGCAGGAGAATGACAGCTGTTCTCTGCGCTGTGTGCGGAGACACAGCTGTCAGAGCCCCATACATCTCTATGGGGGAAATCGGATGGGAACGGACCGTCTGTCCGTTCTCATCCGATCCGCTGGACGGATGGAAAATAGGGTTTCCATCCGTCCAGATTTGACGGATCCGTTGTCTCCGCTGACATCCGATGCCCCATAAAGATGCATGGGGGGACCGTTCAGATCCGCCAAAAAAGCTGACAGGTGGATCTGAACGGACCGGTCCGCATGTGTGAAAGGGGCCTTAACCTCTGACAATAAAACCTGGAAGCCGACTGATTTCTATGCACAGCTGCACCAGATTTTGCACTCTCCAGTTTGAAGAAATCATCCCCACTGTGCTAAATACTTATTAGAAATGTCGCACGGTCACTACTGGTTACAGTTTTAGAGGTGCAGCTTGTTAATGAAATTGTAAAATCTGTACATTATAGTATTCTATTTTGTATGTTTGGCTATGTCAGGGATCCTCAAACTGCGGCCCTCCAGCTGTTGCGGAACTACACATCCCATGAGGCATTGTAAAACTCTGACATTCACAGACATGACTAGGCATGATGGGAATTGTAGTTCCTGAACAACTGGAGGGCCATAGTTTGAAGACCCCTGCTGTATGTATTGCACAGTGCACTCATTGTGTACACAGCACCTATAATGTTTTCATTACGTTTGCATTCTTTTGAGTCCTGATTAGAATTCAGCCTGCGTATGTTACGCCCCTTGTTACCATGAAAGTATATTTGTAATAATAATGCAATACCTCCATAAGCATGTGTATTAGGGATCGACCGATTATCGGAGGGGCCGATATTCACTTTTTTTGAAGTATCGGTCATAAACTTGCCGATATGACCAATATTGATTCAAGTGGTTGTACCGGAGTGATGCCTGCAGCTACAGGCTTCATCCTGGTACCGTTTTTTTAGGGTCGACGATCAGATTTCTTGTAATCTTGAAATAATAATAGATGCGGCTAAACAGCTGCTCAGCTGTTATTACAAGCAGCGGGAAGAGACGTCCCCCCCCTCCGGCCGCTCTGCACAGGTCGCTTATCCCACGGGGTGTCTGAGAAACCAGTTGGCACATCCACCGGCTAGCCGAAGAGCTGAACAAAGCCAGAATCAGCTCCGATTGGGGTCTCCGATATAGAAACCCAGAAGCGATGACATCACTTCCGGTTATTGGAGCCTTAAAGGCACCGGATTTTTTTTTAAAAATGACAGTATTAATAACAGCCAAACTTGGCATTTTAAATGCTTTTAAGTGCAGATGAGGGGTTTGGGGTCTTACAGACCCCAGATCGCTCCATAAAGAGTACCTGTCACTGCCTATTACTGTAACAAGGTGTGTTTACATTCATGGTGACCGCAATAAAAGGGATTTAAAAAAAAATGTAAAGAAAGGTCAGAGTAAAAATAAAAAAAAAATAAAAAAAAACTTTAAATGTACAGAATGTTGGCACCTAATAGATATCGGCAATCGGCCTGAAGGCTAGCCGGTACCGGCCCGGAAATATAATAACGGTCGATCCCCCGCTGAGCAGAAGGATGACCGCTGTTCTCCGTGCTGTGTGCGGAGACACAGCTGTCAGGTCCCAATACATCTCTGTGGGGGAATCGGATGGGAATGGACCGTGTGTCCGTTCTCATCCGATCGATGGATAGAAAATAGGGTTTCCATCCCTCCAGATTTGACGGATCGGATGTCAGCGGACATGTCTCCACTGACATCCGATGCCCCATAGGAATGCATGGGGGGACCGTTCAGTTCTGCCAAAAAAACAGAAAGGCGGATCTGAACGGTCTGCCTGTGTGAAAGGGGTCTTAGTGTCTGTTCCTTACTGCAGTAGATATTATTAAATTTGGAACCACTAATCAATAGGAGGATAGGAGTTACCTAATCATAAAATTTCCAGAACACAACTAAATTGTCAGGGCTCTGAAAAGTGATCTGCATTCAGTTTGCTTTCCAAAAGGTGTTTGACCCCCCCCCCCCCCCAAAAAAAAAAAAAAAAAAAAAAAAAAAACAAGACTAAATGAGCCCTAGAAGTGGGCAGCTGTAGGTTTTTACCAGCAGTGAGCTGGTGTGTGATGCACACTGTTTAGCATTATTTTTCAAACTTTATTTGAAGTGTCACAAAGTGTCTCCAAACAGCAATTCTGTGCAGGGCGGTGACTTCCTGTGCATTGAACTGACATGCTACACCACGTGTGCGGCTCACTGCACCTCCTGGCTGCAATGCAGTGTGACCGAGGCAAGTGTAATGCGGGCAGATCATGGCTGGTGGGAGGGGCCAGCATGGTGCCGTACATAGATTCCTATAAACAGCCTTATCACTCCTCCAGAGCCCTCAGCCCTGATGTAAGCAGTAAGGATCGACCAATTATCTGCAAAGCCGATATATTAACCACTTGCCGACTGCCGCATGACTATTTACGGCGGCAGTCAGCCCCTCACAGGCAAAGCGATGTAGGTCTACGTCTCTAGCCTGTGAGGCTCTAGGGAGCGAGCGCACGCCGCCGGAGGCGCGCTCCCGGACTCTCCAGCACTCGCAATCGTCCGTTACACCAGGAGAAAGGCAGGCGGCTGATGTAAACAAAGCCGCCTGTCATTCTCCCCTGTGTAAGAATGGAGATCAAACGGTTCTACTATGTAGGACCGTTGATCACTGTTCTTACACATCAAGCCACAGCCAATCACAGTTAGAATCACGCCCCTAGGGACACACATAACCCCTCCCTCTCAAAAAAAGTTAACACCCTAACTGCCAGTGTCATTTTTACAGTAACAGTGCAAATGTATAGGGGGCGAGGCCGGGATGTGAGACTGCACGGACGCTCTGGGCTCTAGCTCCGCTCCTGCCTTCATCCTATGTACTCCATCGGCATCCATCCCTTGCATTTAAACCCCCACAAAACTCACCCTGGGGACCAGGAGGAAGGGCGGCACGTCGCGGATTCCTCCGTTTTCACCGGGGAAGCTGCGGTCCGCCAAGTCATCCCGGGGCTCATCTCGGCCTTCGGGTCCCGCGGCGGCCATCTTGGACACGAGGTATCCTCCGGCGAAGATGTCTGCTGGTGCTCAGCCTGCTCGGGAGCCCGGCGGCCCCCCAGATCCTTCCCCGGCTGACATCCTGGAGGCGATAAAGGCGTGCAAGGACACCCTTACCGCTAAAATGGACTACCATGCTACGGACATTAGCTTGATCCGCCATGACCTGGATAAGTTCCGCTCCCGCGTGACGGAGGCAGAGGAGAGGATCTCTCACCTGGAGGACTCCACTCGGGCCGACTCTACGGAACTCCGTGCCCTTCAGATCCAGGTTAGGGCACTGCAGGACAAAGCGGTGGATACGGAGAACCGCCTCCGTCGCAACAATGTCCGCATCTTGGGCCTCCCAGAGCGGGTGGAGGGTGCTAAACCGGCGGAATTTGCTGAATCGTTCCTGCCTTCACTGCTGGGCCTTCCCGCCATGCCGCCGACGTTCGTGGTGGAGCGGGCGCACAGGGTCCCCCCGACTCCCCCAGTGCCGGGCGCCCCTCCGAGGCCTTTCCTCCTCCGCCTACTTAATTACAGACACCGGGACCAGATCCTTGCTGCAGCCAGGGCCAAGCAGGAGGTCTGCTACGAGAATGCCAAGCTGATGTTCTTCCCTGACTACTCGCCTGAGGTCCAGAGCAAACGGGGCCAGTTCACCGACATCAGGAAAATACTTCGGGCAAGGGCCTGAAGTACAGCCTCCTCTACCCCACTCGCCTGCGAGTCATTGATGGAGACCGCACTCGGTTTTTTGATTCCCCTGAGGCGACTGCTGCCTGGCTGGATGTTTGTTGACCTGGATGATCACTCGGCTGCCCGTGGACCTCCTGAACTGTCGCAAGTATTGTACTTCCCTGTCCCCCTGCAGCCGGGCGCCTCTCCTGTGCTCCCCCCCTCCCCTTGTCTTCTTTTTTCTTTGCCTGGACCGCTCTATTGCTGACTTTGCCTCCTCGGACTAGCCTGTCTGTTCGGTCCCCATCTTACCGCCATGTTGCCCTTCCCCCCCTGCTCTCTCCACACCTGGATGGATGTCCCTATTCACTGGAGCTATCCCTCTCCTAGTGCTGCTGATTTCCTTTTACCTGCTAAGTTTTTCTCTGTACTGGTTGGACTGAGATTTCCCGGCCCAGAAGGGAGTCTGGGTCTCTTCACTTTTTGTTCTCTCCCCACCTTGCTAAGACTGCTCGGCAGGCTGCACCGTTAGCGGCCTGCGAAAAACGGAATTTTTGTAAAATCTTACCTGTAAAATTCCTTTCTCTGAGTCCTCCGACAGTCGCCGCCTCTTCATATTCGTCACATATGGGGTATTAGACTTTGCTCCGAAGGAGTAGCTAGGCAACAGAATATGTTAACAATAAAGCTTTAACATATCCCACCCTCAAGGGGTGGTCCCCTCAGTCAATACCCTCCTACTTCCTGCAACCATATCTCAGTTTTAGTGGAATAGCAGTAGAGTATACATTCAAACCCCAAAAGAGGGGCGGGGGCGGCGACTGTCGGAGGACTCAGAGAAAGGAATTTTACAGGTAAGATTTTACAAAAATTCCGTTTTCTCTTACGTCCTCCGACAGTCGCCGCCTCTTCATATTCGTCACATATGGGGACGTCCCAAAGCAGTGCAAACATGAGGGGTGGGAAACGCATCCGCGCCGAAAGGCAACGCAGTCTCCACATCAAGAAAGGAACCTTACCAAAGGAAGGAACCAGCTGGGCAACAGCAAAAATAAGTGCTCAACAGGAGCAACAACCCAGGAAAAGACAAAAAAACCAGGGGATACAAAAAACTATCCCAACAGCCAGGAGTCCCCAACAAGGGACCCTATGGAACAGCCGCACTAAGAACCTTGCGGCCAAAGGAAGCATCCGCCGATGCCTGAACATCTACTTTGTAGAATTTTGTGAAAGTGTGTACGGTCGACCAAGTCGCCGCCTTACACACCTGGGCTACAGAAGCCCCATGACGGCAGGCCCAAGACGTACTCAGTGATCTAGTAGAGTGCGCCTTCACAGGCACAGGGGGAACCTTCCCCTGCAAGGCATAGGCCTGTTCAATGGTCTGCCTGATCCATTTGGCAATGGTAGAGGCGGAAGCCGCCATGCCCTTCCGAGGACCCTCTGGAAGAACAAACAAGGAGTCAGTCTTACGAAAAGACTCAGTCGATCTAAGGTAAACCCTTATCGCCCGAACAACATCCAGAGAGTGCAATCTCACCTCCTTTGGATGTTTAGGCTTCGTGCACAACGAAGGCAAAACAATATCCTCGTTAAGATGGAATTCCGAAACTCGTTTCGGTAGAAAAGAAGGATTAGGTCGCAAGACCACCTTATCCAAATGAACAACCAGGTACGGAGACTTGCAGGACAAAGCCGCCAGTTCCGACACTCTGCGAGCCGAAGTGATCGCCACCAAAAAGGCGACCTTTTTGGACAACATAGACAACGAGATCTCCCTGATCTGTTCAAAAGGAACACGTTGTAACACAGATAGAACGAGATTCAAGTCCCAAGGGGGCAAAGGATCCCTCCTAGGAGGAACCAGATGCCGCACACCCTGAATAAAAGTGCCAACCAAGGAGTTGGAAGCCACGGGACGTTGAAACAGAACGGCCAGCGCCGACACCTGACCCTTAATCGTAGCCAGCGCCAAACGCTGATCGACACCCGTCTGAAGGAAAGACAGCACACGGGAAACCGAGTACGTGCGGGGTGAAAACCCCCTGGACTCACACCAGGCAAAATAGGCCTTCCAAGTACGGTAATAAACCTTCCCCGAGGAAGACTTCCTCGCGTTGATCAAAGTATGAACGACCTCTGGAGAGAGACCCTTCTCCTTCAGGACCTCGGTCTCAACAGCCAGGCCGTCAAAGCCAGCGACTGTAAAGCAGGATGGTAAATCGGTCCTTGAGACAGTAGATCGTCTCGAAGAGGCAGACGCCAAGGAGCGTCGACCGCCAGATTCACGAGGTCTGCGTACCAGGACCGGCGAGGCCAGTCCGGTGCCACAAGAATCACCGTGCTGCGTTCCGAGTGCAACCTGCGAAGGAACCTGGACAGCAACTGAATCGGTGGAAACGCGTACATCAGCCTGTACTGATGCCACGGGGCCACTAACGCGTCCGACGCGTCTGCCCGAGGGTCGCGCGTCCTTGCCACGAACCTCTTCACCTTGTAGTTGAGGCGAGACGCGAACAGGTCCACATCTGGAAGACCCCACTTCGCGCACAACATCTGGAAGACAGCCGGGTGGAGAGACCATTCCCCCTGATCCAGGGTCTGGCGACTCAGATAGTCCGCCTGCCAGTTCTCCACTCCCGGAATGTGAACCGCCGTTATCGCCGGGACATGAGTCTCGGCCCAAGACAGAATGTCGGCCACTTCTCGAGCCGCTCGGGCACTCCTGGTGCCCCCTTGGTGGTTGATGTAGGCCACCGCCGTGGCATTGTCCGTCTGCACCCGAACCGGGCAGCCCTGCAGCCGGTCCGTCCAGCGATGAAGACAGAGCCTTATCGCACGCAATTCCAGAATGTTGATCGGAAGGGAAGACTCCCCCTCCGACCAGGTCCCCTGGGCGGACAGAACGCCCAGAACACCACCCCAGCCCGACAGGCTGGCATCCGTGGTGATTATCGTCCACGAGATCGGACGAAACGACTTGCCCCCGGACACCAACGGGGACTGGAGCCACCACAGAAGGTTTTCCCTGGTGCGATGACTCAACGAGATCTGAAGATCCAGAGATTGAGGTCGCCCGTCCCACCTGGACAGGATCTCCGCTTGGAGACCCCGCGTGTGAAACTGCGCGAAAGGAATCGCCTCGAAGGCCGAGACCATCAATCCCAGACATCTCATACCCGTCCGCAGAGACGAGTGTGGAACGTCCCTGAGGGACCTGACTTCCTCCTGAAGAGTCCTGAGTTTGTCTTCCATCAGGAAGACCTTCGCCTGCACCGAGTCCAGTATCATTCCCAGATAGGGGAGACGAACCGACGGACTCAGTGTCGACTTTGGGACATTTATCGTCCAACCGAACTCCTGCAGAGTTTGCATTGTGACAGACAGGTCCTTCTCCAGACCCTGTCTGGTCGCAGACCGAACCAGAATGTCGTCCAGATACCCCAGGACAGAAATGCCCTGGGCTCTCAATAATGCCAGAACCGGTGCAAGCACCTTGGTGAAGACCCGCGGAGCCGAGGCGAGCCCAAAGGGCAACGCCACAAACTGGTAGTGATCCTCCGCAACGGCAAATCGAAGGTACTTCTGATGACCCTCGAATATGGGGATGTGAAGGTACGCATCCTTCAAATCGATGGAGGCCATGAATTCCCCCGGAACCAGGGCAGCCACCACCGAGCGCAGGGATTCCATGCGGAACTTGCGAACCCGCACAGAGCGGTTCAGAGCTTTCAAGTCCAGAATCGGACGAACCTTGCCCTCCTTCCTGGGCACGGTGAACAGATTGGAATAAAACCCCCGAAATCTGTCCCGATGAGGCACCGGAACCACCACTCCCTGAGCCCTCAGGTCCCGCACCGCCAGGTGCAGATCCCGCAGGCGCTCTGGAGACAGTTGAAGATTTGAGGGAAAAAATCTGCTCTCCGGCCGAGAGAGAAACTCGATCTTGTAACCAGATCGAACGATTTCCAGAACCCATCTGTCCCTCACACGGGCCAACCAGGGCTGAAGAAAACCGAGCAAGCGTCCCCCCACCCCAAAACTGGGTGAGGGCGCCCCTTCAGGCCGAACTGTTATGGGCCGCAGGTCAGGATTGACCGGACTTCTGTTTCCCAGACCAGGGCTTCTTCTGAGAGCCTTGGCCCTTGAACGGTTTGCCCTTGTAGTGCGGCCGAAAGGCACGAAAGGACCCCTGAGGGGGCCGAAAATGAGCATGCTTCTTCCCAGAAGCCCCCTTAGCCTTGGGGAAATGGGGCAAGAGAGTGCTCTTACCCCCGGTAATCCCCTTAATCAACACATCCAGGGACTCCCCAAAAAGGCGAGACCCATCATAAGGCAGATTGGCTAAGGTTTTACGTGAAGATTGGTCCACCGACCAACATTTCAACCAAACCAGGCGGCGAGACAACACCGCCACGCTGTGCACACGCGCGGCCAACGGAATCAGGTCCAGGTCCGCATCACACAGATACATGACACCCTGGTGGATCTGATCCACCATATCCAGGGTCGCCGCCGAGGCCGAATCGGCCACTAGGACGCGCCTAAGCATCTGCGTCCAACTT
The DNA here is from genome assembly GCF_965119305.1 of Pelophylax lessonae. Lineage (NCBI taxonomy): Eukaryota > Metazoa > Chordata > Amphibia > Anura > Ranidae > Pelophylax > Pelophylax lessonae. Next base: position 148,355 of record NW_028120044.1, on the reverse strand, counting down.
GCGATCGCCTGGGCCGCCATGAGAGAAGCAAACAGAGCCTTAAGCATAGAACCCGTAACAGAATAAGTATGACGGGCAAGAGACTCCAGTCTCCTATCCGTGGCATCACGGAAAACAGGGGATCCCTCTGCAGGGATCGCAGTGGCTTTGTTCAAAACCGCAATAGCATGATCCACTGGCGGAGGCACACACCGTTCATCAGTGGCAGGCGAGAAAGGATAACGCAGCTTAAATTTACTTGGTACCGCAAAAGGCTTGCGCAAATCGCGCCATTGGTCCTTAACAGCGCGCTGAAAATCAGCATTGCAGGGAAAAACCTGCGGCGTCCTGCGTTTTCTCTGCGTCCCATAAGCCGCCAAGGCAGCTGGGGGACACACCTCGTCCTGCAAACGTAGCGTCTGCTTAATGGAAGCAATCAACTCATCCATGATTGCAAGCTCTTCAGGCGAGCCAGGGGGAGAATTATCAACCCCCTCAACTTCAGCCTCTACCTCAGACCCCACTAGATCAAGAGAGGAGCGGGACCCCGATAGGGGGGTCCCCGCCAGAACAGCCCCATCACCTTCACCCTCAGAATCAGAGGACAGAGCAACTCTGGGCCGTTTAGTAGATTGAGCAGCCACCAGCATTTGCACCTGTGCAGCAAGGCCAGCCACAATAGTGGCTAAATCCCCCCCTGGGGGGGAAACAGCGGTCCCCTGGCTTTCCACCAATACTGTGGGAAACTTGCCCTCCTGAGAATCCATTGCCCCTGTATGCCAGACAACCAAGGGTTAACTGCCCCCTTACAGCAAGCGCGGCAAGCGCAGCCCACCGCACCACACTCAGGCACAATGAGACCCCCACAGGGAATATACAGACTGAATACAGGCAATGGAACACAGGAATAGAAGGATAAAACCTGAGGAGACTCCGCTGCTGCTGCTGCCTCGATCGGTGCTTCCAGGAGAGAGGAAGTGATGCTGCCAGGGCGCTCTATGTAAGCCTATGGAGGCTACAAGAAAATGGCCGCCGTGCATGTAAACCATGCGGCCGGAGCGGGCGCCGGTAAAATGGCGTCGTTTGGCGCCGAAATCGCCGCTCCACAGTGCATAAAATCACACACAATATTATCCCATTATATGGATACATGTCAGATCGCCGCAGCGATCGCTGTATATGCCCCAACATGCCAGTAAAAACATGCCCCACAGCACACAGCTCCTCACACTGCCCAGCCTGACATACTCAGTGTCATACAGCTCCCCCCCCCCCCTTGCAGCCCACAGCATGCAGCCGAGAGATAGGGAGACAAGCAGTGTGATTAAAGGCAGGTTACACAGTCCCAGACTGAGACCCCCCCCAGACAGACAGGTCCCCACATAGATACACTTACCTCACATGGCGTGGGGAACCCGCACAGGCGAACAAGCCGCTGCACATGAGGCAGGGAGAGTCGCAATTCAAGACGCACACAATGGCGGTTCAGAAACCGCACAGCGTCCGGTGAGGTAGCCACCTCACCAATCATCCCTGCACCGAACAGGGATGGGTCGTTCACTGTGCCAGGAGCGTTACCTGGCTGAACGCTCGATGGCAGACTGGGAAGCCACTGACCCACGACCTGCGACCAGGGGGATCAGCCCGAGACCCAGTCCGCATGATCCTCTTCGTCCGAAGAACTAACTAATGCTGACAAAAATAACAGCTAAGTAAAGGTAGAGAGAAAACTCAAACAAAATATCAAAAAGAAGAAAGAGTCTGGGACAAAAAGTCCCAGCACAGAGAGAGCCAGCCACTCCTGACAAGCTAGACATTAAAACTGAGATATGGTTGCAGGAAGTAGGAGGGTATTGACTGAGGGGACCACCCCTTGAGGGTGGGATATGTTAAAGCTTTATTGTTAACATATTCTGTTGCCTAGCTACTCCTTCGGAGCAAAGTCTAATACCCCATATGTGACGAATATGAAGAGGCGGCGACTGTCGGAGGACGTAAGAGAAATGTTTTTTCTGTTTGGTTTTTGGGTCAAGATCGTCCCCCTTCCTCCCCTGCGTTTTATGGGGTGTCTGGGGCACGATAGGGTGAGCCGTTCCGGCTCTGGGAAACGTGCTGTACGCTTCACTGTGTATTTCTGTTTTTTCTTTTTTTCTTTTTTAATTGTGTGTTTTGCTGTTTGGTGCATTACTCTCTGTTACGCTGCTACTCACCAGCTGTGTCTGCTAGCCTGCGGGCTGGCTGGCCCTCTTATGCCTATTGTACCTAGTTATGGCGTCACTTAAGCCCTTTACCTTCTCAATCCTCTCATGGAATGTCCACGGCCTGAATAGCAAATTTAAGCGGGCGCAGCTATTTCAATATGTTAAGTCCCACAATCCCTCTATCCTGGTGCTACAAGAGACACATCTGGTGGGTGGCAGACTGCAGGCCCTCAAGAAACCCTGGGTCCAGCGGGCCTTCCATGCATCTTATTCCTCTTATGCCAGGGGAGTGTCGGTGCTGGTGCGTAAGACCCTGCCCCATGAGGTTGAGGCCGTCCATACGGACCCCTTGGGCAGGTTTGTCGTGCTGGTATTCACCCTATGGAGGCAGCGCTACGTTGTGGTGGGGGTCTATGTACCCCCACCTTTTAAGACCGAAGTCCTTTACACTGTGCTTGAAAAGGTGTCCCTTTACGCCCCAGCCAAACTGTTAATTGTTGGAGATTTCAATGCCATCCTCTCCCCCGATCTGGACAGGCCGGTTCCGCCCAAAGTGTTCTCCCGCGACCTCCTTGATTGGGCGGAGGCGGCGGGGGTCCGGGAGACCTGGCGATGGAAACATCCTGAGCGGAGGGTATACTCCTGTTTCTCCGCTACGCACAAGACCTCCTCCAGGATCGACCTTGCCTTTGCTGGCCCGTCTGTCCTGTCGGATGTGGAGGGGGTGGCATATCTCCCGAGTGGTATGTCTGATCACATCACAGTCCCTTGCTGGTCACGCTGCGCTCTGGGTTGACCCGCGATGGATCTATGTGGCGCTTAGGCGCACACTGGATAGACCAGCCGGATGTCCTGCGGGAGTATTGGGACATTAATGCTGGCACATCCTCCCCTGCTGTGGTGTGGGATGCGTTGAAGGCATTTACTAGGGGTCATTATATTTCCTCAATCAAGGCGGTACGCACACAGTTGGCCGCTGACACGGTGGCGCTGGAGACGGCGGCGGAGGAGGCTTCTGTCCGCTATGGGCAGGACCCCTCGGCAGTGAACTTTGAGGGGCTTCAGGCGTCCCGTCGGGACCTCCAGCTTCACCTCTCGGAGCTCACCAGGCTATCCCTGTACCACTCACAGCAATGTTGTTTTGAACAGGGGGACCGGAATGGTCGCATGTTAGCTCAACTCTCTCAGCAAGACAATCCACTGACACTGGTGCCCGAGCTCATCTCCTCGACAGGGGAGGTCCTCACCTCTCCCGAGGCGATTCTGTCGGAATTCAGGGATTTTTATTCCCATTTGTACACTACCACCCTTCCGCCGGGCCTCCTCCCGGAGGACCTGTACCCCCTTCTAGATCCGATTGCTTTGGGTTGGTTGTCTAATCATGAACGATCCGGTCTGGTCCGGCCGATCACGGAGGAGGAAGTGAGAGTGGTGATCCGCTCTATTCCCAGGGGGAAGGCTCCGGGCCCGGATGGGCTTCCGATCGAATTTTATCGGGCCCATCTGGACCTGCTGGCCCCACTGCTGGCCGCCCTGTTTAATGACTGTCTGGCGGAGGGGGCTCTCCCCCCCTCCATGGCGCAGGCCCATATAATTCTAATTCACAAATTTCCTAAAGATCCAAAATTGTGCGCCTCCTATCGGCCGATTGCTCTAATTAACAACGACCTAAAAATTCTCACGAAGATACTGGCGGCTAGGCTACAACCCCTGCTCCCCTCCGTTGTCGACCAGGACCAGACGGGCTTCATAGCTCACAGGTCCACGGACATTAACCTCCGCAGGCTCTTTACAAATTTACAGGCCAATCACACCAACTCTGGCTCCAGAGTCGTCGCCTCTCTCGACATTGAGAAGGCGTTCGACTCAGTGGAGTGGCTCTTCCTATGGGAAGTACTTCGGAGAATGGGTTTCCCGCTTTTATTTATACGCTGGCTGCAAAACATCTATGCCTCCCCCGGAGCCGCCATTCGTCTCGGGGGAAGGCTGTCCTCAGTGTTTCAGTTGTCCCGGAGCACGCGGCAGGGCTGCCCTCTCTCCCCGGCCCTTTTTGCCATAGCCATGGAGCCCGTGGCGGAGGCCCTTCGGATCTCCCCACATGTTAAGGGACTGAAGGTGGCGTGGTTGGAGGAGAGGGTAGCTCTGTACGCTGACGACCTACTCTTATTTCTTAACAATGCTGGACCGGCTCTCGGGGGTGCCCTCAGGATCCTGAATGCCTTCTCCGATGTGACGGGACTCAAGGTTAACTGGTCCAAATCCCTACTGCTGGCAATCGATCCCGGGGCCAGGAGTGGGTGTGTGTCAGATGTTTCTCTCCAGTGGGTTGACAGCTGCACTTATCTTGGGGTCCGGGTCGCGGGACCCTGCTGATTTTATCACCCTGAACCTGGATCCGGCTGTAGCTGCACTTAGGGCCAAGCTGAAGGCGTGGGAGAACCTCCCTCTTTCCCTGTTAGGCAAGATCAATTTGATAAAAATGAAACTCCTACCTAAACTGACATATTTGTTTCGCCACTCTCCGCAGTGGATCCCGAAGTCCTTTTTCACTGCCTTGAACAAGATGTTCTCCAGTTTCTTGTGGGGCCCCCGCCCCCCCAGATATAAATTTGCCACCCTTATGCGCCCTCTCTCCCAGGGGGGACTGGCTTTCCCCGATTGTCACAAATATTTCTTGGCCTCTCAGCTGGTCACGGCTGTCTGGTGGCTGGCTCCGGAGGCTTCTAATTCCGCAGTGGTGGTGGAGGCCGCGGTGCTGGGTTTAACGGAGGCGTTGTCCCTTCTCTTGTTTCGTGGGCCTCGGGCCCCCTACGAGTTGACTACCTCCATGCGCACGACGCTTCGGGCGTGGCGCCAGGGGCTCCTGTTGGAGTCTTATCCGAGCACCGCGTCCTCCCCAAGGGCCCCTCTGTGGAGGAACCCCTCCCTGCCCCACCTGTACAATCTCCCTGACCCGGTGCGATGGACTAAGTATAACATAAAGAAGGTCTCGGACCTCACGCCTGACCTGACCCTTCCGTCCTTCACATGTCTTGTTACAGACCGCAATATCCCCCCCTCGCACTTCTTCCACTATCTACAGTTGTCCCACGCCTTCAGGGCCCAGTTTCCCCCTGAGAGTTCCCAGCTGGTGCAGCCGGATCTAGAGCGGGTCCTACGTTGCGACTGCTCCTCTCGAGCGGTCTCAGTGCTACATCGCCATCTCCTCCGGGTCTCCTCTCCGGAGCTCTTGGGCCTCCACTCTCGCTTGGCCCAGGGATGTCCCGGACTTGGACTCGGTGGACTGGTTGCATATTTTGGATTCCCCGTTCAGGATTCTGGTCTCCATGCGTGACCGCCTGGTCCAGTTTAAAATTGTGCACAGGGCCTACCTCACCCCGCATCGCATGCACCGAATCTATCCTACACAGTCCCTGGAGTGCTGGCGCTGTGGGGGTGTTCCGGGAGATTTTTTTCACGTTTTTTGGACCTGTCCGAGACTTTCAGCCTATTGGTCCCGTATTTTTTCCGTGTCTTCTGCACTTATGCAGATGGACCTGGAGCCCTCCCCCGGCTTGGCCTCCTGGGACTGTTGGATGACCTGGTGCCCAGGGTAGCAGACCGCACCCTCTTGGGCCTCCTACTTTTCTATGCCCGAAAAAACATTGCTTTGCATTGGCGTAGGCAGGCTCCCCCCACGCTCCAGCACTGGAGAGATCTTGTGGATGGGGTTATCCCTCTATACCGGGACACATATGCTCATAGGGGCTGCCCCAAAAAACATGACCGCGTCTGGCTGCGGTGGCTGGAGGGCTCCTCGGCCGCCCTGCTGGCATGCTCGGAGTGAGCTTGAACTCTCGGGCCTGCCACCCCGCTCTTCAATGGTTTGCTGCCTCCGCATGAGGGTGTGTTTCTTCCCTCTTTTTCTTTGGATATGCTGGTTGTGAACGCTGTATACCTACGCAATAGTAATGTGAATGGCAGTGTTGTGTTTACTTTTTCTGTGCCATGTAATTGACTGAATGCACCAATGTTGATTTTGTTTTATTGTATTGTGTTGTTGGTTTTCTCTGTTTTATACCAATAAAAAGATTTTCAAAAAAAAAAAAAAAAACAGTGCAAATGTATAGCACTGATTACTGTAGTAATGTCACTGGTAACCCCAAAAGTGTCAAAAATGTCAGTCAAGGGTCCGATCTGTCCGCCACAATGTCACAGTCCCGCAAAAAAAAAAAAAAAAATAGCAGATCGCCGCCATTACGCGTTAAAAAGAAACCCAACAAAAATCTTTCCCTTTGTTAGTAAACACAATAACTTTTGCGCAAACCCAATCAAAATACACTTTTTGCGATTTTTTTTACCAAACATGGTAAAAAAATGGCCTAAAATGTTAAAAAATTTTAATTTTTACATTTTTTTGGGAATTTCACATAAAAAATGTGAAAAATATTGTTATTTTTGCAAAATTGTCGCTCTTTTTTTGTTTATAGCGCATGATCAAAAAAAAATAAAAAAAATCGCACAGGTGATCAAATACCACCAAAAGAAAGCTCTGTTTGTGGGAAAAAAAGGACGTAAAATTTGTTTAGGTACAGCGTCGCACGACCGCGCAATTGTCCGTTAAAGCCACGCAGTGCCAAATCGCAAAATAGGCCCTGGTCAGGAAGGGGGTAAAAGCTTCCGGGGCTTAAGTGGTTAAGGGTCGGTCTGCACTTTCCCCGATATATCGGAATCGGCCACCAAGCTGACCTATATTGCGGGAAAGTGCTGTACCGGAGTGAGTCCTGCAGCTAGAGGCATCACCCCGGCGCCAGATTTAAAAAAATGACAGCATTCAAAACAGCCAAACTTGGCGTTTTGAATGCTTTTAAGTGCAGAGGAGGGGTTTAGGGTCTTTTACACCCCCAGATACCTCCACAAGAGTACCTGCTGTCAAGTAAAAAAAAAAAATATATATTTTTTTTAAATGCACAAAAATATTGGCCGATACCGATATGCAATGCCCAAAATATCGGTATTGGCAACGAAAAACCGATATCGGTCGATCCCTAGTAAGCAGTATATAAGACACATTCTGTACCTTCCGTGTGTTTCAGGGTCCTATGACATGGCCAGAGCCTACAAGGATATGAGAGATGCCAACTACAAAAATTCAGACAAGTATTTCCACGCTCGGGGGAACTACGAAGCTGCACAGCGAGGACCTGGCGGGGCTTGGGCTGCCAAGGTTATAAGGTAAGTGAGCAGCAACCAACCACTGACAGTTACTGGCCACCAGAGGGCGAGGAGAGGCTGACAGTCGAGTCCTTTACAGGAAGAACGGGGGAAGAAATGTGCAGAGTATGCAAAAATATACCAGCCTGTAATACCCCTTCATTACCCAGACACTGTGCAGTTTTCAGTGCTGCGATAGTTTGACTGACAATTAGGGATTCACCAATGCCATCTTTTTTTTTTTTAAATATATTTTACAAGTACAACTGCCAATACTTTTCTTTTTAGTACTCCTAGATACCAATTACTGATACCTACCAACAACGGTTATGTTTACACTTCAGCTGTCAGCAAAGCATTAAAAAGTTACTTACAAATTAAAGAAATGCAGGGCTCGACAAACCCCAGGCGCCAGGTCGCATTGGCGACTAGAATAAGTAGCCTGGTGCCTGGGTTACCCTGCAGCAGGTGTCTTGTCACCAGACATCCCAAGTCTGCGAGTCTCCTGCATGCGGGCTGCGGCTCTCTGACACCCCCGCAAGTGCCACGCCTGCATGCAGGAGACTCCCGCACCTCACAGGAGACTTGGGATGTCTAGCGACAGAACGGTGTCTGTCAGCTGTGACAGAATGGAGCCGATACTTCCTGAATAGTTCTGGCTCCGTCCAGTCACAGACGGAGTGATATCAAACGCATGCCGCCTGTGAGAGGAGAGATACAGGAAGCATCGGCTCTGCCCTCTGATGCAGCCGCACGCATGCTTCATCCATCGCCGCTCCTCGCACTCTCTGCCAGCAGTACCCACAACAGTACCAGCCAGCATTACCCACAGCAGTATCAGCCAGCAGTACCCACAGCAGTATCAGCCAGCAGTACCCACAGCAGTATCAGCCAGCAGTACCCACAGCAGTATCAGCCAGCAGTACCCACAGCAGTATCAGCCAGCAGTACCCACAGCAGTAACAGCCAGCAGTACCCACAGCAGTAACAGCCAGCAGTACCCACAGCAGTAACAGCCAGCAGTACCCACAGCAGTATCAGCAAGCATTACCCACAGCAGTATCAGCAAGCATTACCCACAGCAGTATCAGCAAGCATTACCCACAGCAGTATCAGCAAGCATTACCCACAGCAGTATCAGCAAGCATTACCCACAGCAGTATCAGCCAGCATTACCCACAGCAGTATCAGCAAGCATTACCCACAGCAGTATCAGCCAGCATTACCCACAGCAGTATCAGCCAGCATTAACCACAGCAGTATCAGCAAGCATTACCCACAGCAGTATCAGCAAGCATTACCCACAGCAGTATCAGCCAGCATTACCCACAGCAGTATCAGCAAGCATTACCCACAGCAGTATCAGCAAGCATTACCCACAGCAGTATCAGCAAGCATTACCAGCCAGCATTACCCACAGCAGTATCAGCCAGCATTACCCACAGCAGTATCAGCAAGCATTACCCACAGCAGTATCAGCAAGCATTACCCACAGCAGTATCAGCAAGCATTACCCACAGCAGTATCAGCAAGCATTACCCACAGCAGTATCAGCCAGCATTACCCACAGCAGTATCAGCCAGCATTACCCACAGCAGTATCAGCAAGCATTACCCACAGCAGTATCAGCAAGCATTACCCACAGCAGTATCAGCAAGCATTACCCACAGCAGTATCAGCAAGCATTACCCACAGCAGTATCAGCAAGCATTACCCACAGCAGTATCAGCCAGCATTACCCACAGCAGTATCAGCCAGCATTACCCACAGCAGTATCAGCAAGCATTACCCACAGCAGTATCAGCAAGCATTACCCACAGCAGTATCAGCCAGCATTACCCACAGCAGTATCAGCAAGCATTACCCACTGCAGTATCAGCCAGCATTACCCACTGCAGTATCAGCCAGCATTACCCACAGCAGTATCAGCAAGCATTACCCACAGCAGTATCAGCCAGCATTACCCACAGCAGTATCAGCAAGCATTACCCACAGCAGTATCAGCAAGCATTACCCACAGCAGTATCAGCAAGCATTACCCACAGCAGTATCAGCAAGCATTACCAGCCAGCATTACCCACAGCAGTATCAGCCAGCATTACCCACAGCAGTATCAGCCAGCATTACCCACAGCAGTATCAGCAAGCATTACCCACAGCAGTATCAGCAAGCATTACCCACAGCAGTATCAGCAAGCATTACCCACAGCAGTATCAGCAAGCATTACCCACAGCAGTATTAGCCAGCATTACCCACAGCAGTATCAGCCAGCATTACCCACAGCAGTATCAGCCAGCATTACCCACAGCAGTATCAGCAAGCATTACCCACAGCAGTATCAGCAAGCATTACCCACAGCAGTATCAGCCAGCATTACCCACAGCAGTATTAGCCAGCATTACCCACAGCAGTATCAGCCAGCATTACCCACAGCAGTATCAGCCAGCATTACCCACAGCAGTAGCCGCCAGCAGTAGCCGCCAGCAGTACGTTACATGTGCTAGGGGTGCAACTAGCCCCCAGCACATAATTGTAAATATCCCAGCATGTGCAGTGTTTCTGACTCCTCCCACCATCACCACTTCAAATCACTGACGTGGTCATGGTGGTTGCAGCGTTCCTTTAATATCAAGTACACACGGGTCAAATGCTGGGCAGTATCAGCTGGATCATTGAAAACTGGCCGCTGTTGGGCCAGGTTTGCAAGATAACTGAAATACATCCCAGGTGATATAATTTGCTGCTCAGTGATTGCAGTATTCTAGTCTGCATCTCCTCAAGGTAATACTTAAAATCTGGCCTGTTAGTGGGCCCTGAGGACCGGAGTTGAGGACCACTGCCATAGAGGACAGCAAGGATCTAACAGATCCGTCTCTGCACACAAAGCAGAGACAGAGCTGTCATCCACCTGCTCAGCAGGGATTGGCGGATCAGAGAACGGACCGCGCCGGACAGCGGATAGTGTGAAAGGACCCGTAGGCTCAAAAAAGCAGAGATCAAGTTTTTTTTTTTTTTTTTTGATCTTATGCTTTCTAGGGTATAGGACAGGGATCTCCAAACTACAGCCCTCCAGCTGTTGCGGAACTACACCTCCCATGAGGCATTGTAAAACTCTAACATTCACAGACATGACTAGGCATGATGGGAATTGTAGTTCCTGCACAACTGGAGGGCCATAGTTTGGAGAACTCTGGTATAGGAGATCTCACTGACCCCAGATGTCTCCATAAAGAGACATTCTTTACCCCTATAAAAGTTTTCGGGCCTCAAGAAATGAGATCGGCCATCAGTATTGAAACATTTTTTGGTAAAAAATAGTTTGTGGACTCTATAACTTTTCTACAAACTAAATAACATACAATGATTTGGCTTATATTAACCAAAGAAATGTAGCAATATAAATTTTGGCGTCAATTTTTTAAAGAAAGATTTTTGTTTTTGCTAAATTTTATAACCGAAATGAAGAAAAAAAAAGGTTTCTCTGCTAAAAGAAAAAATATATATAATGTTTAGGGGTTCTAAGTAATTTTCTAGCAAAAAATACTAATTTTAACTTTTAACTTAAATAGGCTTGGTCCTTAACCACTTAAGCCCCGGAAGATTTTACCCCCTTCCTGACCAGGGCCTATTTTGCGATTCGGCACTGCATGACTTTAATGGACAATTACGCGGTCGTGCGACGCTGTACCTAAACTAATTTGATGTCCTTTTTTTCCCACAAACAGAGCTTTCTTTTGGTGGTATTTGATCACCTGTGCGATTTTTTGTTCATGTGCTATAAACAAAAAAAAAGCAACAATTTTGCAAAAATAGCAATATTTTTCACATTTTTTTATATGAAATTGACCCAAAAAAAAATGTAAAAATCAAAATTTTTTAACATTTTTGGCCAATTTGTTTTATGCTACATATTTTTGGTAAAAAAAAAAAAAAAATCGCAAAAAGCGTATTTTGATTGGTTTGCGCAAAAGTTATCACGTTTACTAACAAAGGAAAAGATTTTTGTCATTTTTGTTTTTTTTTTTTAACGAGTAATGGCGGCGATCTGCGATTTTTTTTTGCGGTACTGCGACATTGCGGCGGACAGATCGGACCCCTGACTGACATTTTTGACACTTTTGGGGGTACCAGTGACATTTCTACAGTAATCAGTGCTATACATATGCACTGTTACTGCAAAATGACACTGGCAGGGAAGGGGTTAACTTTATTTGAGGGGGAGGGGCTGTGTGTGTCCCTAGGGGCGTGATTCTAACTGTGATTGGCTGTGGCTTGGGGTTTAGGAACAGTGATCAATGGTCCTACATAGTAGAACCGTGTGATCGTTGTTTCCACACAGGGGAGAATGACAGGCGGCTTGTTTACACTAGCCGCCTGACTTTCTCCCTCTGCAGCGGCGATCGCAGAGTGACCGGCGGACATCGGGTCCGCCGGTCACCCGCGCGGTGGGGGGGGGGGGGGTCTGTGACCACGCGGGAGCGCGCCTCCGGGGGCGCGTACTCGCTCCCTAGACCCTCACAGGCTAGCGATGTAGATCTACGTCACTTTGCCTGTGAGGGGCTGACCGCCGACGTAAATAGTCGTTAGGCAGTCGGCAAGTGGTTAAGTGGTTAAATACCACCCAAATAAAGCTTGATTTGTGTGAAAAAAAAAAAAAATGTCATATGGGTCCAGTGTTGGGGCGGGGGGGAAGGGTATAATGCTCACAAAGCACTCCTATGGTTTAGGGCCCCAGCGATGGCAAACCTTGGAATCCCAGATGTTTTGGAACTACATTTCCCATGATGCTCAACTACACTGCAGAGTACAGGAGCATCATGGGAAACGTAGTTCCAAAACATCTGGGATTCCAAGGTTCGCTATCGCTGGCTTAGGACATCAGACAGGTCAATCAATCAGTGATCCGATATCCATTGATTAACCCCCCGTGTGCTGACTCTGGTCTCCATCTTTCTCTAGTAATGGAAGAGAAGCGATCCAGATGAGAGGCAGCGGCAGAGGAGCCGAGGACAGCCGGCAGGACCAGGTGGCCAATCACTGGGGGAGGAACGGCAGTGACCCCAATCACTTCAGACCTGCAGGGCTGCCGAACAAATACTAAGCCCCGCCTTCCGATCAGCTGACATCACAACTACGAGAACAATCAATAACCAATCAATGGACAGGAAACGCTGCTGAACCCACAAGACCGGGAATGACACAAAATGTTACATTGTAAAAATATTATCTGGAATTATGGAAACAAACGTTTCATATCTGCAAATAAATAAATATTTTCGTGCCAGAATCACTCTCCTGTGTTAACTATTTCAGGTCAGGGGCCGCTCACACCATCACATCAGGAAAGGAATGTGCGCTCTCCTCAGTGTGCGTTACGCGCTTTTAGCACATTGGTAATACGTTGTATTAAAATGTAACGCAAGAAACATCTTACAAAAACATTCCTCCTCCAGACACATGGGGGAGGGGAGCATGTGACATGAAAACACATTAAGGGCTCATTAGTGCTGCACTCCCCATGTGCAGTGTGCGGTTCTCTATGCACATTTACATGCGTTTGCAGTGCGTTTTTTTTTTTAAAGATTTTTTGTTATGTTATTTACATGCATTTATGGTGCATTCATCTGTTGGGGAAAATGTAGAATGTATTGATCAACTGATATCGTTTTTTTTACCGCCGATGATGATATTTTGGTCATCGGATATCGGCCGATATCTGGCAATATTTTCGGACATTAAAAAAAATATATATTTTTTTTTTTATGTCTACAAAGTCCCCAAACCCCTCCTCTCCACTTAAAGCGGTAGTATCCCGCTTTTTGACACTACAGGTAAGCCTATAATAAGGCTTACCTGTAGGTACAAATAATATCTCCTAAACCGGCACGGTTTAGGAGATATTTGCAGTGCATGCAGCCGCTCACGTGAGCAGCGCATGCGCTCTGAAGGTCCGGGGGGGATCTTCAGTTTTCCTTGCCGGCAGCTTGCTGGAAAATCACTCCTGCGCGCATGCGCGGGAGTGACGTCATCGCTGGCTCCGGCCAATCACAGTGCCGGAGCCGCCGAACCCGGAAGAGACGCCGAGGGATCAAGGCGACGCCCGCAGCGATGTCCGGGGGTCTGTGTCGGGGCTTCGTTCTAAGGTAAGTAATACATAATGAGCTAGTATGCGATGCATACTAGCTCATTATGCCTTTGTCTTGCAGGTTTTTTTTTTTCCCCATTTTCGGGTTTACAACCGCTTTAAAGAGGAAGTAAACCCTCCTCTGACACTTTTCCCTATAGGTGATCCTATGATAAGGCTTTCCTATAGGTACTGTAAATATCTCCTAAACATGTACCGTTTAGGAGATATTTACCTCACATGCAGCCAGTGATATCACTGGCGCATGCGCTCTGAAGGAACGGCCACTGGTGCCATTTTTTCAGAGCCCTGTGCCATGACTGTCGGCGTGCGCGGGAGTGACGTCACCGCGGCTCCGGCCAATCAGATGGCCGGATGCCCCAATCCTGGAAGACGGGCGACTGAACATGTCGCCCGTCATACAGGTAAGCGGATGGCACGGCGGGGGCTCGTTCTAAGGTAAGTATTTCATAATGAGCTAGTATGCGATGCATACTAGCTCATTATGGGTTTCTCTTTCAGGTCGGAAAAAAAAAATGTTTGTTTGGGTTTACAACCTCTTTAAAAGCATTCAAGTTTGGCTGTTTTGAATGCTGTAAGTTTTTTTGAATTCGGCGCCGCCAGTACCCGGACATCATGACATCACTTCCGGGTACTCGGCGGCGCCGAATTCAAAGAAATGGAGACCCGGTCCGATGGCGGCGGTGCAGATGGAGACCCGGTCAGACGGCAGCAGTGAAGGTAGGATGCCTGGGTCTCCCGGTGGGATGGGAGACCCGGGTGAGCCGTGGAAGCCAGCAGGAGGGGGGGGGGGGGGGGGGACGTCCCCTCCCGCTCCTTGTAATGACAGCCGAGTGGCTTCTGAACGTCTTTGTCATTACAAGACAGCCGACCGTCGGCTATGGATGACATTACCGGGGTGATGCCTCTATCTGCAGTGATCACACCGGTACAGCACTTTCCCGAAATATCGGCAATATCGATAACCTCCGGGGCCGCTTCTGATATATCGGGTGAAGTGCAGATCGGCCCTCGATATATCGGCTTTGCCGATAATCGATCGATCCCTAGTAGAATGCTTATATTTAAACACACGTGAAAGCACTGCAGTGGTGGTAAATGAGTCTCACTAAAACACGTTCATTATTCTTACATATGCGTTCGCAATGCGTTTAATAATTCCTCTCATGGTATCCGGTGTGAATGAGCATATTGTGTTTATTGGCACGTTTTCCATGCTCTGCCATTGGGTACAATGGAACTCTGCATTATAATCAAATGCACAAGCCATGCGGCGGACAGTAGTGGTGGGACTCAGGGCGGCAAACGGGGTGAGGGGGAACTCAGGGCGGCAAACGGGGTGAGGGGGAACTCAGGGCGGCAAACGGGGTGAGGGGGAACTCAGGGCGGCAAACGGGGTGAGGGGGAACTCAGGGCGGCAAACGGGGTGATGGGGGAACTCAGGGCGGCAAACGGGGTGATGGGGGAACTCAGGGCGGCAAACGGGGTGGGGGGGGAACTCAGGGCGGCAAACGGGGTAATGGGGAACTCAGGGCGGCAAACGGGGTAATGGGGAACTCAGGGCGGCAAACGGGGTAAGGGGGGGGAACTCAGGGCGGCAAACGGGGTGAGGGGGGGGGAACTCAGGGCGGCAAACGGGGTGAGGGGGGGGGAACTCAGGGCGGCAAACGGGGTGAGGGGGGGGGAACTCAGGGCAGCAAACGGGGTGAGGGGGGGGGGAACTCAGGGCGGCAAACGGGGTGAGGGGGGGGAACTCAGGGCGGCAAACGGGGTGAGGGGGGGGGAACTCAGGGCGGCAAACGGGGTGAGGGGGGGGGAACTCAGGGCGGCAAACGGGGTGAGGGGGGGGGAACTCAGGGCGGCAAACGGGGTGAGGGGGGGGAACTCAGGGCGGCAAACGGGGGTAAGAGGAACTAAGGGCGGAAAACGGGGGTAAGAGGAACTAAGGGCGGCAAACGGGGTGAGAGGAACTAAGGGCGACAAACGGGGTGAGGGGGAACTCAGGGCGGCAAACGGGGTAAGAGGAACTCAGGGCGGCAAACGGGGTAAGGGGAAACTAAGGGCGGCAAACGGGGTAAGGGGAAACTAAGGGCGGCAAACGGGGTAAGGGGAAACTAAGGGCGGCAAACGGGGTAAGGGGAACTAAGGGCGGCAAACGGGGTAAGGGGAACTAAGGGCAGCAAACGGGGTAAGAGGAACTCAGGGCGGCAAACGGGGTGAGGGGGAACTCAGGGCGGCAAACGGGGTGAGGGGGAACTCAGGGCGGCAAACGGGGTGAGGGGAAACTCAGGGCGATAATGGTGGATATCAGGACAGTTAAGAGGGGGGGCGCTGAGGACAACAATGGGGGGCTGAGGACAGTTTAGAGGTAGATTCCAAACCCCGTGCTCTTCGCTGCAATGCACATAATGCTCATTTGAGGGGGGGGGAGGGGGGAATGGTTGTGGCGTGGCAATAATGGTGCAATTCTGCGCGGCAAAATGTGCATTAAAATGCTGCACAAATCTCCTTGCCTAAAAAGGAGGAGGGGCTTCTTTTGAGCAACAAACGCACATAGCGAATGGGACGTCCCATGTGTGACGCTCCAAATCACCCAACGACAATGGCAGATTTCTGCTACATGAAAAGTGATCGGGGCCTAGGAGGAGGGGGGGGGGGGGTTTGTTTTTTGAGATATAACAGGAAAAGAAGGTACAAACACTATTTGTTTCTTTCCTCTTTTGTTCATTTCCCTTATTGGGGAGATTTCCCGTCACTTCCTGTGGATGGAACAGGAAATGGGAGGAGCTCTCATCTCACTGCCCAATGTGATTGTACAATCTCCATGTGATCAGAAAGCTGTCAGAGAAATGTAAACACTGCGCTCAGTTATTATCCAATCAGGAGGCCGCTGTGCTACACAGCAAATGGCGGATCTGGGGGCGATCGTACAATCCGATTGGATGGAGAGTGGGGAGCTGACACAATGATTATGGAAACAAGTGTCCCCATTGGTAGATTTCCCCTCTGTTCCTGCTTTGGTGACAACTTTGATTTTTTTTTCCCATCAATTTATATTCCTGTGACCCCCAGGGTGCAGGGAGGTGAATCTATCCAGTGGGGGACACAGCAGAAAAAGGAGGCGGTGTGGTCATACAACAGCAGACTCCCGAATACAATCACACAGCGGTATTATATAGGCTCGGTGTACGGTACGGCCTGTCTCCGGTTTGAATTTCCCTCCCTCACATTTCCCCTCACTCACCCATCACTCCGATCTCCCGGCTGTGACGTCACTCCTAATCATCCCCGTTCACATGAGCTGAAGCTGCGTGTCACATGACCTAAGGAGGCAGGAACTGTGCGTCACATGACCCTTCGGGCTGTACGGGAGCCGGGAGAGGACAAAACTAACAAATCCCATCTGAGTTGCTTGCTAAGTGAAAGCTTGTGGAACCCCAGAACCTTTTCCTCCCTCATTTATTGTCATTAGCCCCAGACTAAAAGAGTGAAATAGTATTCCTGCACACACACACACATATATATATATATATATATATATATATATATATATATATATATATATATATATATATATATATATATTTTTTTTTTTTTTTTCTTCAAAAAAATGAAAGAAACGCTTTCAGCATCGTCAAATAAGCTCCAGGGATATTGATCTGGTCAGTTAAGTAGCAGAGGGGGTTGTTAACCACTTTAAGGCTCCTTTCACACACATGTCCGTCAAACGGACTCCGCTTTTCTAAGCCGCCGATCCCCCGCTCAGCAGAATGATGACACCTGTGTCTCTGCGCTGTGTGCGGAGACACAGCTGTCAGTTCCCCATGCATCTCTATGGGGGAAATCGGATGGGAACGGACCATCGGTCCGTTCCCATCTGATCCCGTCCGATCCGATCCGCTGGACGGATGGAAAATAGGGTTTCCATCCGTCCAGATTTGACGGATTGGATCGGGTCGGATGTCAGTGGACATGTCTCCGCTGCCCCATAGGAATGCATGGGGGGACCGTTCAGATCCGCCAAAAAAATGGACAGGCGGATCTGAACGGTCCGCCTGTGTGAAAGGGGACTATGACTGTAGACCGAAGGATTTGCCCCCTAAATGACAAGGCCCTAATTTGCGATTCGGCACTGCGTTACTTTAACGGACAATTGCGCGGTCGTGCGACGCTGTACGCAAATAAAATGGACGTCCTTTTTTTTCCCACAAACAGAGCTTTCTTTTTGCGGTATTTGATCACCTGTGCGATTTTTATTTTATGCGCTATAAACAAAAAAAGAGCAACAATTTTGAAAAAAAAAAATAATATTTTTCACATTCTGCTATATTACATTCTCAAAAAAAAATGTAAAAATCTAATTTTTTTTTAACATTTTATGCCAATTTATTTTCTGCTACATATTTTTGGTAAAAAAAAGCAATAAGCGTATTTTGATTGGTTTGCGCAAAAGTTATCGTGCCTACAAACTACGGGAAAGATTTATGTCATTTTTTATTGTTTTTTTTTTTTCCCTACTCACCTTTTCTGACTGTTTTTCACTAGTTTTGCATTTGGCTAGGGTCAGTGTCACTATTATTGATTGGCCGAACACCAGAACTTCTCAAACAGGGAGAAAGTTCTAGTAAACATACAAACTCTATTAACCTCTTAATGACTGCCCGCCGCAGTTTAACTGTGGCAGGTTGGCTCTGTCCCACAAAATGACGTAACTGTACCTATCTTCGTGGGACCGCTAGCAGGGGCGGGCGTGCACCCATTCACCAAATGGGAAGCCAATCAGCGGGTCCGGCAGCCGCTATTGCCGCCAGGCACCCGCGATCGCTCCCAGTGGAGAGAGACTGGCGGTCTGCCGTTGTGCGGGGGGTGCGGCATCTGGGAGCCCCCTTGTTAAGATGTTCATAAGACCCCCACCCGCAGACTTTGACAACCACAGCCCTGGGTTGTTGGGAAAAGGCCCTTGTCCCCATCAACATAGGGACAAGGTACTTTGTTGAGGGCAAGCGGCCTGGTATGATTCGCTCGCCCCCCCCCCCTTTCCTGGCCTGCCAGGCTGCATGCTCAGTTAAGGATTTTGGGGGGGCCCCATGCTGTTTTTTCTTTTAATTTTGGCATAGAGTTCCCATGAAAATCTATACCAGACCCAAAGGGCCTGGTATAGATTTTAAGGGGGGCCCCACGTCATTTGTTTTCTTAATTCTCTCGTGGGTCCCCTTTAAAAGCCATACTAGACCCAAAGGGTCCCCCAAGCTGTTTTTAACCCCAATTTTTTTAAATTTACATTTTCTTTTTACAATTATTTTTTTAAATTCAGCTCTCAGCAGGGAAGCCTTAACAACCTATTGACTGTGCACTCGGCGGGCGAACATCCCGCTAAGTGCCGATACATTTCAGGTGTTAGGCGAGTACCTGAATGGGCACTAGTGGTGCCTGAACATTGTAACCCCCACAGTTACTCTTGCTGGGCACAGGAAAGGGCCCTGCTGTATAAAATTAGGAAAAAAAAATTAAAATTACATGCACCTGTCAAACAGGTGCAGAAAATTGGGCCTTGGGTGTTGGTGGTGCCCTAAACCAAAAACATTGTTGGAAGCTAGCATAATCAAGATTCAGGAAGAGGATAGGCTGCATATGCAGTCTTCAAGGGATCCCAGATCCCTAGAAAATTCAATCAGTTACATCAGCATAAGGGGCTTGATAGCTGCAGTTGATCCAGGACTGATTAATTTGGACAGACGCACTCTTTTATCCGTCACAAAACCTCCAGCAGCACTGAATGTCAGTTCAGAAATCACACTGGAAGCAGGACAGGCCAGTAGCTCGATTGCATATTGAGCAAGTTCTGGCCAGTGGTCCATCCTCAAGACCCAGTAACCTAGTGGATGCTCAGTTGGAAAGGTCTCCAAGTCTGCTCTTGCCCCTAGATAATCCTGCACCATATAAAGCAGACGCTGCCGATGGTTGCTTAAACCTAACAGCCCTAGGCCCTGAGGACTAAAGAATTGTTTAAAGGCATCGGTCAGCCGGCCAGCTTCTCCACTGCTCTTCCTTTGACCAAAACGAAACCTCAGAAACACGTTGTCCAGGAAATGGTAACCTCCCAGTGTCTGGAAAGGTTACACAAATTTTTCTTCAAGGCGTCCTCAAGATGTTTCATCCTCTGCTCCCTCTGCGAAGGCAGTATGAGCTCTGCAACTTTACTCTTGTAACGTGGATCAAGAAGGGTTGCCAACCAGTAATGATCCCTCTCCTTGATACCACAAATCTTCGGGTCCTTTCGCAGGCTTTGCAGAATCAGGGAGCCCATGCAGCGCAAGTTTGAGGAGGAATGAGATTCTGAGTCCTCTGAGTCACTAAAGATGACCTTGTCAGGAGCAACCTCTCCCCAACCACGTACAACTCCTGTGGTTTCTGGGGAATGAAAATCATCCCTTGAAGACTGCTGTATGTTATCCTCTACATCTATGCTGCCCCAATCCTCCTCCTCCTCTTCCTCCTGTGTGTTTTGCAGCCCTACAGGAATGGTATCTGCATAAAGGGGGCCTTGTGAGGAAAGGAAGTCCTCCTCTTCCTCCCACTGTTCTGCCTCAAGTGCCCTGTTCATGATTCCACCAGCAGGAAGACTAGAGGGATAGTGTCACTAATGCCACGCTCCCCTGAGCCTGTCCTTGTGCCATACTCTCACAGGTACTCATTGATGACCCTCTGCTGCGTGTGCAGCCGCTGCAGCATTGCCAATGTTGAGTTACACCTGGTGGGCATGTCACAAAAGAGGCGGTTGGTGAGCAGGTTAAAATTTGTTGAATGTCAGCCAGCCGAGCACTGGCATTGAATGACCGCCGGAAATGGCCTTTTCTGGCCTGCCTCAGAAGATCTTGTAAGCCTGGGTACCTGTTCAAGAAATGCTGCACCACCAAATTTAGGACATGTGCCAAGCATGGAGCATGTGTCAAGTGTTCCTGTCGGAGGGCAGAGAGAAGGTTGGTGCCATTGTCGCAAACAACCATTCCTGGCTCAAGCTGCCGTGGCATCAACCACCTTTGCGCCTGCCCCTATAGAGCTGACAGAATCTCTGCCCCTGTGTGGCTTCTGTCCCCTAGGCAGACCAACTGAAGCACTGTGTGACGGACGTTGGTATCAGATCCCTGCCCTCCTCATTAACTTGTGACAAAGAACCTGCCAATCTCACACCACACTGTTACTTATGTAACAATGCCACTCTCAGCTGCACCCTGCACAAAGATTTTCCAGCTCGCGGGACCACAATCTAGGTGCCAGCAGCCTGAGAGCGACTGTCACTGGGCTAATTAAGTGATTAACTCTTTAAATGCCACTACCCCCGTTTTGGTCCGAGCAGGAGGAAGCTGGTTATTTTAGAAATACCAATTATGATTTTAGAATAATCATCTGTAACACACACTGTCACCACAGACAGGTATGCTCAGAGGATTTATTCTATACAGTAGCACTCTTTAAGAGACAGGTTCTTTGTTAGCTTGCATTAAAAGCTTAGGGACAAGGTTAACACTTTTCAAAAGAAGATTTTAATAATGAAAAGGTCAAAGTTGGTGCAAATAAAATATTTACAGAAAAAAAAGGTGTTTCAAAGAAATAGAGACATAATTCGGCAATAGAAAAATAAGGTAGAATTGTAGACGTAGAGGAAGAATACTTGCAGTCAATGTCCTGGGTGTTATCAGAGTTTAGTCAATGAGCCAGGTGTTATTGGTTCTCAAACTTGACAGATGTTCCTGCTTTGATGGTACCATGAAAACTCCCAACTCATTAGGGATCTCTCTTTTTCTCTGGGATAAAAGGGGTGTTGACAGATGCCCCTGACCAATAAAACAGAGTGGCCATGGGCTGTCCTGAGTTTATGACAATATCAGGTCCCTCCTCTATAGACAGTTTTTTATACCACTATTCATATTTTCCAATATGTACCAGTTACATTCTTGAAACTGACAGATTATGGTTCAGCATTGAATCTCACTTCCTGGAATACTAAACACAGGATAGCTCAGATAAACCTGTCACCCAGGGATTTTCTAACAGCTATCTTATGTTCTATATGTGCTAGTGTGGTCAGGTATGACCTTAATTCGTTCAGTATGACATTTCTCATCCAAATATATACTTATTGTTAATGTGTCATGTTCCTGTCTGAGTTTATGAATCATGTATGTATTTGTTAAGTTATGAATTGGGCAGAGTTCTATGATTGCCTTTCACTATCCCCATTAGTTCTGGTTATCCTTAATGGATTTGGTCAAAGTTTTACGATAGGCCTGGACAGAAGAAACAGACATGCTGCCAGGACTCAATTAGCGATTTACAGCTCTGCACAGGCCTAAGTGCTGGTTTTTGATGTCTCTGAGTTGAGATAACGTCTCTTTTGAAGTGTAAAACCTATGCATTCTATGAATTAAAGGAGGAGGGAGGGGGTAATATCACTGCGGCAATGTGTAATTCTTCTGCAAGACTGTCATGGCTGACCTATAATAACTAAACAACATGGCCGCTTGCTACAGCTTTTCGTGTGTCCAGTACGGGATAATGTTACAGACTGCATGGCATCTTTTAGCCTGACTGCTTGTGTAGCCCCTTGAATGCTTAGGGAGCACTGCTGGTTCAGAGGACAATTCAGCAGAAGAGGCCATAGTGGAAGAAGAAGAGGAGGGGGTGGAGCAGACAGATTTGGCAGAATCACCACCAGCTTTTTGGAGGCGTGGTGGCAGAACAAGCTCCAGCACTGAACCTTGTCCTGCATCCTTCCCAGATGCCAGCAAAGTTACCCAGTGCACCGTGAAGGAAATGGAACATCCCTGACCATGCCTGCTAGACCATGATTCAGCAGTAATGTGAACCTTCTTGCTGACTGCTCTGACCAACAAGCCAAAACTTTGCCTTTCACATGATGGTACAGAGCTGGAATGGCCTTATGTGAAAATACATTTATTTTTGGAACCTGCCACTGTGGTACAGAACATTCCCCAAATTCACAAAAGGGGGCAGAGTCTACTAGATGAAAAGGCAGCAGTTGTAGTGCTAGAAATTTGGCCAAGCGAGTACTTAGATACTGATCATGTGGATGGCTGAAACAGTATTTTTTTTATGGTTTAGCAACTGGGGTATTGAAATTTGTGTGGTGGTGAAATCAACAAGTGGTGTACTGCTAGCAGATTGGGTGCAAATACCCGTGGCACCCATTGCTATACCATCATCCCTCTCAGTGCAGGTTTTTGAGAAGATGAGAAGACTTAAGGTATAGTAGGGGTAGAGATCCCAGATGAGGAGCAAGGAGAAGTCTGCATTTTATTATGATGTGGGTCTTTCAGGTTCTATTGCCATCTGACTGCATGGCAGGTCATCATATGTTTTGTGAAGCATGTGGTGCCCAAGCGGCTGGTGTTCTGGTCAGGCTTGATCCCCTTCAGAGAGAGATTGCAAACAGCAACACTGCGAACTGCTGCACATGTGTTGAAAAAAGCCCACATGAACTTTTGGAAGTCAGTGGGGAGTTAGCAGCGCTCCGTTAACCTGTGGAGCTCTGTGGTGTGTAGCACCAATAGTTCTGACAACACCATTGTTCCTTTTAGCTACCTGTAAGGGGGTAATTCTTCCCAAAGATGAGAAGAGTAAGGAGCATTCTTCCCACTGACTGTCACACTAATGTGTCATTAGTTGTAGATTTTACATTTTTAGCAGGGGTTCCACGAGACCTGAAATTTATTTCAAGGGTTCTTGTGTGTTGAAATGGTTAAGAAAGGCTGCTGTAGAGTCTAGCACCCCATTTGCCCATTGTGATTTTAGGGTGAGGTGCCGATCTACTAGGGCTTTGACAGATCATATAATGTGTTTGGGTGGCAGGTCACGGGGTAGGGAAGAGGGAGCTCTTAGGGAGAGATAGACCAGCTCCCACCGGAGCATCCATTCCTATGGCGATTTTGTGTTCATTTTGTAGGGGTACAGTGCCTTGCGAAAGTATTCGGCCCCCTTGAACTTTGCAACCTTTTGCCACATTTCAGGCTTCAAACATAAAGATATAAAACTGTCAAGCCACCTGGGAGACACACCAAACATGTGGAAGAAGGTGCTCTGGTCAGATGAAACTAAAATCGAACTTTTTGGCAACAATGCAAAACGTTATGTTTGGTGTAAAAGCAACACAGCTCATCACCCTGAACACACCATCCCCACTGTCAAACATGGTGGTGGCAGCATCATGGTTTGGGCCTGCTTTTCTTCAGCAGGGACAGGGAAGATGGTTAAAATTGATGGGAAGATGGATGGAGCCAAATACAGGACCATTCTGGAAGAAAACCTGATGGAGTCTGCAAGAGACCTGAGACTGGGATGGAGATTTGTCTTCCAACAAGACAATGATCCAAAATATAAAGCAAAATCTACAATGGAATGGTTCACAAATAAACATATCCAGGTGTTAGAATGGCCAAGTCAAAGTCCAGACCTGAATCCAATCGAGAATCTGTGGAAAGAACTGAAAACTGCTGTTCACAAACGCTCTCCATCCAACCTCACTGAGCTTGAGCTGTTTTGCAAGGAGGAATGGGCAAAAATTTCAGTCTCTCGATGTGCAAAACTGATAGAGACATACCCCAAGCGACTTACAGCTGTAATCACAGCAAAAGGTGGCACTATAAAGTATTAACTTAAGGGGGCTGAATAATTTTGCACGCCCAATTTTTCAGTTTTTTATTTGTTAACAAAGTTTGAAATATCCAATAAATTTCGTTCCACTTCATGATTGTGTCCCACTTGTTGTTGATTCTTCACAAAAAATTACAGTTTTATATCTTTATGTTTGAAGCCTGAAATGTGGCAAAAGGTCGCAAAGTTCAAGGGGTCCGAACACTTTCGCAAGGCACTGTATGTTTAGTTAAGTGGAGTGACATTTGGGGAGGTGTTCTCTGTGATTGGTGTTTATTAATGCTGTAACGTTTTTCCTTTTTTGCCTGCGATGGCATGATAAATCTATTTAGAAGTTACCTTTGGGTGTGTTTTGATCCATTTTTATTTTCTTGCTTTTTGTTACATTTCCCATTCATTTCCTGTCCAGTGCAGCTGAGGCTGCAGAGAAAGGCATGTGTGTATCACAGGTGTGAGGCTGCTCACACCTATGATACCTTATATCTTTAGCTTGCTTACTAGACGGCCGCTTTTTAACCAATTAAAGACAAGCCACCTTGTATTTACTGCGGCAAAGTGGCGCTATTGCATGAAACAACATACCTGTTGTTTAATTTAATAGCCACTAGATGGTGCCATTGCACCACTGGGAATGCCAATCAATGGGTCCGCAGACTCGATGTCTGCCGGCAACCCACAATCATCCCCGGGAGAGGCAGAACGGCGGTGTGCCTATGTAAAAGGCAGATCACTGTTCTGCAAGGGGAAAAAGATGGAGATCTTGTGTTCTTGCTAAGCAGGAACCCGGATCTCTGTCATCCCCAAATCAGTGCAACCCCCCCCCCATACACACACTCACAGTTAGTAAGCACCCCATAGGGACACACCTAACCCTTGATTGCCCCTGATGTTAACCCCTTCCCTGCCATTAGTACAGTAACAATGCTTTTTTTTTTAGCACTGATCACTGTATTAGTGTCACTGGTCCCCAAAAAGTGTCAATTTGTGCCCGCAATGTCCATTTTTTTTTAGCACTGATCACTGTATTAGTGTCACTGGTCCCCAAAAAGTGTCAATTTGTGCGCCGCAATGTCCCACTAAAAATCGCTGATCGCAGCCATTACTAGTAAAATAATAAAAAATGCCATAAAAATATTGCATCACTTGTAGAAACGATAACTTTTGCAGAAACCAAACAATATACACTTATTTGGGATTTTTTCAACAAAAATATGTAGCAGAGGACATATTGGCCTAAATTGATGAATAAATTCGATTTTTTACATTTTTTTATTGGCTGTGTTTTATGGCAGAAAGTAAAAAAATATTGTTTTTTTTTTTTCAAAATTGTCGCTCTATATTTGTTTATAGCGCAAAAAAAAAAACGCAAAGGTGATCAAATACCACCAGAAGAAAGCTCTATTTGTGGGGAAAAAAGGACAAACATTTTATTTGGGTACAGCATCACACGACCGCACAATTGTTAGTTAAAGAAACGCAGTGCCGTGTCACAAAAAATGGCCTGGTCATTAAGGGGGGTAAAACCTTGCGGTCCAGAAGTACTTAATCCCCCTCAAGCTGGTACCTGCAGTTGCTTAAATTAGTGCCCAGGAAGATTGCAGAGTTTTTGTTCTGATTTAATATTGCTGGCATCAAGTGCGTACATTCAGACTCCATTCACACTGGTGCAACTTTGGACATCAAAGTTGACAAGTTGTTCCCCATGTTTTCCTATGATAACCATTCATATATGTGCAACTTAAAGTTGCAGCGACTTCAAAGTAATTTAAATTGAAACATAGGAAAGTGACAGCAGAGAAAGACAGAGTAGTCCATCGAGTCTGCACATTTTATTCATTTATTTATTTATTTATTTTTATTTATTTATGTATTTTCGTTACTTTATTGAGTATAGATCTATGTTTGTCCCAAGCATCTTTGAAGCCACTAACTGTTGACTGTCTCACTACCTCAGCTGGTAGTTTATTCCAAGCATCAACTACCTTTTCAGTAAAATAATACTTCATACGATTAGTTTTGAACTTTCCTCCAGTTAGTTTGAGGCCATGTCCCCGTGTTCTTCATTTGGTCTGACCTTCATGCAACTTGAGGGCCATAAACCTCAATGTTAACCCTCAAAAGTTGCATGAAAGTCATACCTGATTGTTCTACGATGCAACAGTTGTCCATTATCACTGGTCAAAGCCAAAGTCATATCCAAGTCACACCCATCCCTAGTTGCATCAAAGTTGCACTCCTTTGGAGTCGTACAAGTGTGAATGGAGTCTCGCAGCTCCTCCAGCTTCCATTCACGAATCTCAGGAACTTGGAAACTATGGTGGTCAACTTTGCATCTGAAGGTTTTCCCAATGTCCTCTATCTCGGGATCGTACTTCAAGATGGACGTAGTGCTGTAGAGACCGTCTTCATCAATAGACAAATCATGGTTAGATGTTGGTAACATTTCATCCTCTCTATACCATTGAATTTCTATATAATGTGGATAGAAGAAGTGGATTCTACAGGAGAGCTCCATCTGGTGACCGACATGGTGCACAGCATGCTTGGACGTAATCTCTTCCACAACCGGACAAGCTGCAAATATAAAAATATAGAAGTATGAGTATAGAAGCCTGTGGTATATAGGAAAACTATTGTACCAGCATCCCAAAAATTAATAAGAGTTTATGGGGTTATGGGATACCCAAGACCAACCTCCCAGATGGTCAATGGGGGGAAAAAAAGAAGAGGGGAATGAAGGAAGGGGAAATATTGTGTGGGACTTTCCAGGTACCGTAATCAATATACAAATAAAGTAAAATCAAAACTTTTTTATTCAAGAAACATAGTTTTAAAATTGCATCACAATAATGTGGACGTGATCAGTGTTTACATGTACTCTAAACAATGTTTACAAACACAGTATAAGTTCTAGAAATCCTATGATGGATCCCTCAAACTTCTAAATGCGTAAACCTTGACATGTTTCGTGGTATGACCACTTCTTCAGGAGGATGCTATACACATTTATGCTTTCATCTGATGATAACAATCAAACAGTTAGTAATCATATTTCACAAATATGGCATAAAAAACACAAAACCAATATGGGAGGAGCCATCTTACCCAGTGTTTAGAGCCATGATGGATCACAGATCTGAGGGCACGGCCATCAAATAACTCTCACCGGCGGACATGGAAGACACTATATGAAAATCAGTAGTAGAGGGTATATATCTTTAATTGTCAAATATACAATTCGGATGGGTTACACCCCACACCCCATGCAGAAAGTAGGGGGTAAAGAAACTCCGAGGTGGTGCCTTACATACGGGGAGGAGGGTGCGGTCAAACACCTTATCCTCACAGAACCATGTGACTTTGAGACAAGAGAAAGAGTGATAAGTAAAGGGAGACTAATAAAAGGAAAAAGAAAGAAAGAAAAAAGGAAAAAAAGGGGGGAGACCAAGACCCCAAGGAAGAGAGAGGGAGGGGGGAGGGAGAAATAAAAGAAAAAAAAAAGAAAAAAAGGGGGGGAGAAAGGGGGGAAAGGGGAAAAAGGGAGGGGAGGAGGGGAGGGGGGGGGGAAAGAAAGGAAAGGGGAAGGGAAAGGAGAGGAAAGGAAGAGGATAGAAGGGAAAAAAGAAAAGAAGAAAAGAAGTTAAATATGTGAGCTAGTCACAAAGGGTGGATAGAAAGAACCACCAGTCACCAAAACAAGAAGCACCATGGTAAAAGGATTTTAGTTGTATATGTCTACAAAAAGACAAGAGCATACCCCAGGCGGCCCAGAGGAGCCTGCCAATAATAAAATGGATCAAATCCAAAAAAAGCACACTCCACCTGGAGAATTGCTAAAATCCGAAACCCTTTGGATAGAAAGGTTAAATGCATTAGTGCCTCCGGGGATCAATGAGATTAATAGTTACAAACCTTTTCTGTAACGCCTCACATATATCCTAGAATATCCTTCCCATTTTTGGGTATACATTTCTGTAATTGATCCATCCCTTGTTCTCCTTGTTTCTTTTTCTTGCTCTCTCCCCCCTTGTATATATTGTTTCGTCCAATCTCTTGGATCACATTCATAGTTTTCTTTTTTTCCCCCTTTTTTTTATTATATTTTCTTCTAAAAAACCCAAACAATTAATATGAAGGATGACCACTAGATGGCGTCCTTTGTATATAAATATTTCTAATATTGTGAAATTGCAATATCTAGCGGTATATGCATGTTATGTATATGTATTGATACTGTGTGTTAATGATGTACATCAAATATTTACGGGACACTGTATATTTCCTTTTTATACATGGCTAATTTGTTTTTACAATGCTCCATCTACCATCACAGGGGCCTCGGTTGGATCTTCCTCTGTGGGTGGGGCCCACTCTCAGCTGGCGGACATGTGACCCCCGAGTCTGATGGCGTTTCATGACGTCCTATCAGTATCGCGGTTTAATGCGGCGATACCGCGTGTGCGCGATACTTCGCGCATGCGCGGTCCTGGTGGTCAGAGCGGCCTGACGTCACGCGCCCGATGGGAGTGCGGTGACGTGGACCGCTAGGCGGACACTTAAATAGCGTCCGCCGCCGGTAATGGCGGTGGACACTGTTATTCCTCACCTCCACCTGGACACACTCTATGTGGGACCTCAGAGGGTAAGAGACATATCTGGACTGTAGGATACACAGTTATGTGACCATGTTAATTACTTTGGCTACAAGACATAAAGATTTATAAGGCTATGTATATACTTATTTGTATTTTAAATCACTGCCTCCTGTGTTCCCCCTGGCTTGGGGAAGCTTGGCAGAGTATAAGCAAAATCTTTTCTGAATTCCCACCACTGAGTGGAGCTCCATCACCAATATAGTATTTACATCTGCTCTGGCCCAATCCCTTGTCTCTTGGTCCATATCCAGGTGGAGTGTGCTTTTTTTGGATTGGATCCATTTTATTATTGGCAGGCTCCTCTGGGCCGCTTGGGGCATGCTCTTGTCTTTTTGTAGACATATACAACTAAAATCCTTTTACCATGGTGCTTCTTGTTTTGGTGACTGGTGGTTCTTTCTATCCACCCTTTGTGACTAGCTCACATATTTAACTTATTTTCTTCTTTTCTTTTTCCCCTTCTATCCTCTTCCTTTCCTCTCCTTTCCCTTCCCCTTTCCTTTCTTTCTACTCTACTACTGATTTTCATATAGTGTCTCCCATGTCCGCCGGTGAGAGTTATTTGATGGCCGTGCCCTCAGATCTGTGATCCATCATGGCTCTAAACACTGGGTAAGATGGCTCTTCCCATATTGGTTTTGTGTTATTCATGCCATATTTGTGAAATATGATTACTAACTATTTGATTGTTATCATCAGATGAAAGCATAAATGTATATAGCATCCTCCTGAAGAAGTGGTCATACCACGAAACATGTCGAGGTTTACGCATTTAGGCTCCATGCACACAGGGCGTCATAAAAACGTGCTCCAAAGCTGTTTCTTGACGCCAGGAAAAAGCAGCTGTAAAAACGTGCTTTCAGTAGCTTTTTCCATTGGCGTTATTGCACGTTTGGCCACGTAGCTTTTAGAAGCGTTTTTTCTGCCTCCATTCAAAATCAATGGTTGCCTATGGGAGCCTATTGATTTGAATGGAAGTCGCACCGCCAGTCGGATCAAGATGATCCGACTGGCGGTGCGACTTGCGCTGTGAGAATCTTGAGGGGGAACTCAACGCCAAAATGGGGAAAAAACGGCGTGGGGTTCCCCGCCAGGTTCCAAACCAGGCCCTTCGGGTCTGGTATGGAATTTAAGGGTAGCCCCACGCTGAAAAAACGGCGTGGGGTCCCCCCTAAAATCCATACCAGACCCTTATCTGGGCATGCAGCCCGGCAGGCCAGGAAAGGGAAGGGGACGAGCGAGCGGCCCCACCCCCCCTGGACCATACCAGGCCACTCGCCCTTAACATGGGGGGGGGGTGTGGGTGCTTTGGGGCAGGGGGGCTCTGCACCCCCCACCTCAAAGCACCTTGCCCCCATGTTGATGAGGACAAGGGCCTCATCCCCACAACCCTGGCCGGTGGTTGTGGAGGTCTGCGGGCAGGGGGCTCATCGGAATCTGGAAGCCCCCTTTAACAAGGGGGCCCCCCAGATCCCGGACCCCCTCCCTATGTGAAGGGGTATGGGGTACACTATACCCCTACCCATTCACCCCATAAAAAGGAAGTGTGTGTAAATAACGACAGGAGACGTTTTGAAAAGTTTATTAAAAATCTTCATCCGGTCTTCTCCGCTCCGGTCTTCTCCTCTCCACTCTTCTGCCCTCCGCTCTTCTGCCCTCCGCTCTTCTGCTCTTCTGCCTCCTCTGGTTGAAATCCCACACAATATTTCCCCTTCCTTCATTCCCCTCTCCTTTTTTTCCCCCCATTGACCATCTGGGAGGTTGGTCTTGGGTATCCCATAACCCCATAAACTCTTATAAAAATATAAAATATTTGGATAAGGTAAGAGCAATTCCTATTAAAGTATATCTATCAGCCTTTTTATTTTATTTTTTTGAGATAGTGACAAAGGGCTTGACCCACCATCTAGTTTTTATTGCTGTCTGCATAGGTGTGGGCAGCCTATGGCATTAGGGTGTGTACCCCAAAACTCAAACACATATATGTGTGTGCATGTGTATATATACTAACGGTGTCAGTAGAGCAGTGGATGGTGTCATAAAGGCAGAGATTGGTGTCAGAAGGGCAGTGGACGGTGTCAGTAGTTTTTATTTATTTTTTCATAATTTTTTACCATTCTATTTATTTATTTTTTAGGAGAAAAAAAAAGATATATATTTTTTTCATTTGGTGAAATATCAGGGGCCTAAACAGGGGGAATATATGCCACATGGGGTGATTAGGGTGTGCCCAGGCACACCTGGCACACCCTATGGCTGTCTGTGTCCCAATTGGGGAGATTTACCCTTCTACTTATGCTTGTAGCCATTCTCACCAAGAGAGAGAAAGTAATGGTAAATACAACATTTTAGAGTTGAGGGGAAATCTTTGAATGGGGATGCCCATTCTAGGGACAATTATCCAAGGCCAGGATCAAAATTCAGCCAGTTAGGCAGGAAACTAACTTTTGGTCCACCTATGGGCAGGCTGATTGTACTGAAGTTGGTCTATCAATCGACTTCAGTACAACCAGCTTGTCTGGCTTCTCTTGTGCTATCACAGCCAGCGGCTATAACCACCAGCGGTGATCATTGTATTCTGACGGCTGGGGAAACCTCCCTCTGTCAGAATACAAAAGCGGTGTGAGGGATGGGGAGTGGTAACATGCATACGCATACCTCACAACTTTTTGAGATGGGAATGAGGAACACCTATTAGCAAAAGTATTGTTGGCATAGGACACACCCCCACCATGCCCTCTAAAAGGAGATACAGTATATACAAAAAAAATGATTAGTTAACTGCTTTCCGACCACCCACCGCCTTTTTACTGCAGCAGGGTGGCTCTCCTGCGCAACCTGACGTAGACCTATGTCGGTTGCACACAGGAAGCTAGGGGGTGCTCCCGCCCCCACTCGACAGCGGGGAAGCCGATGCACGGGTCAGGCGACTCTGATTGCCGCCTGACACCCACGATCGCTCCCCGCTGATAGAGAAGAACGGTCGGCTGTTGTAAACACAGCGTACCGTTCTTCTCTCTGAAATGATCAGAGTGCCTGTGATCCTTCTATATAGGATCACAGGTCTCTATGGTCTTTTCAGAAGCCACGCCCCCCCCCCCCCCCCCCCACAGATCGAATCACTCCCCTAGGCTCACATTTAACCCCTTGATCACCCACAGGGTTAGCCCCTTCCCTGCCAATGTGATTATTACAGTAACAGAGCATATTTTTTAGCACTGATTACTGTAGTAATGTCACTGGTCCCCCCATAAGTGTCAAAAATGTCAGTTAGGTGTCCGATCTGTCCGTCGCAATGTCGCAGTCCCGCTAAAAATAAAGTAAAAAAAAACAATAAATAAATAAAAATGACATAAATCTTTCCCCTAGTTTGTAGATGCGAGACCTTTTGCACAAACCAATCAATATACACTTATTAGGATTTTTTTTTTTACCAAAAATATGTAGCAGAATACAAATTGGCCTAAAATGATGGAAAAAAAATTTTTTTAATTTTTTTTTTTTTTTTATTGGGAATGTTTTTATAGCAGAAAGTAAAAAATATTGTTTTTGTTTTCAAAATTGTTTATAGCACAAAAAAATAAGAACCGCAGAGGTGATGAAATACCACCAAAAGAAAGCTCTATTTGCGGGGAAAAAAAAGGACATCAATTTTATTAGGATACAGTGTCGCACAACCGTGCAATTGTCTGTTGAATTAACGAAGTGCCGTATTGCAAAAAAATGGCCTGGTCTTTAAGGGGCGGAAAATCTTCCGGTCCAGAAGTGGTTAAAGTGCAAAAAATAAAAACCGCAGAGGTGATCAAAAACCATCAAAAGAAAGCTCTATTTGTGGGGGGAAAAAAAGGACTGCGCAATTGTCAGTAAAATAACAGTGACATATCGCAAAAAAATGGCCTGGTCATTAACCGCTTGCCTCACGACTATTTACTGCGGCGGTCAGCCCCTCACAGGCAAATCTACGTAGTACTACGTTGCTAGCCTGTGAGGGTCTCGGGAGCGAGCGCGCGGTCACGGACCCCCCCGCGCGTGTGACCGGCTCACTCGCGATCGTCGGTGGAGAGGGAGAAAGGCAGGCGGCTAATGTAAACAAGCCGCCTGTCATTCTCCCCGGTGTAGGAATAGTGATCATACGGTTCTACTATGTAGGACCGTTGATCACTGTTCCTACACCTCAAGCCACAGCCAATCACAGTTAGAATCACGCCCCTAGGGACACACATAACCCCTCCCTCTCAAAAAAAGTTAACCCCTTCACTGCTAGTGTAATTTTACAGTAACAGTGCATATTTATAGCACTGATTACTGTAGTAATGTCACTGGTAACCCCAAAAGTGTCAAAAATGTCAGTCAAGGGTCCGATCTGTCCGCCGCAATGTCGCAGTACCGCAAAAAAAATCGCAGATCGCCGCCATTACGTGTTAAAAAAAAAAACAACAAAAATGACAAATCTTTCCCTTTGTTAGTAAACGCGATAACTTTTGCACAAACCAATCAAAATACGCTTTTTGCGTTTTTTTTTTTTTTTTACCAAACATATGTAGCATAAAACAAATTGGCCGAAAATGTTAAAAAATTTAGATTTTTAAATTTTTTTGGGGGGGAATTTCATATAAAAAAATGTGAAAAATATTGTTATTTTTGCAAAATTTAAAAAAAGTTTATAGCGCATGATCAAAAAATTGCACAGGTGATCAAATACCACCAAAAGAAAGCTCTGTTTGTGGGAAAAAAAGGACGTCAAATTCGTTTAGGTACAGCGTCGCACGACCGCGCAATTGTCCGTTAAATTCACGCAGTGCCGAATCGCAAAATAGGCCCTGGTCAGTAAGGGGATAAAATCTTCCGGGGCTTAAGTGGTTAAGGGTGGAAACCTTTTTGGCCAGAAGTGGCTAAGACACCCTAATGGGCCATACACACTATACGATTGCCCTTAGATTTTTTCCTTTAGATTTACCAAAACTATATAATATGAGGTCAAACCTAAACACTTCCAATTTGTATGCAATCAGGCCGGCCCTTGTACTACATAGTTGAAGGTAAATCTAAAAGAAATCTAACAACAAAAGTTGTATAGTGTGTATCCAGCTTTACAGCAAACATTTTATACATAGACTTTAATTAGCAAAACTGTGTTTTTAGTAAATCACAGAACTTTCTAGTTAACAGTAATTTCTCTACAAAATATTACGACTACAATAACTCAGCTGTAAGGAAATGCTTACCTGTAACAAAAATACAAAGGGAGCTCTGTGCGTAACGACTTATGGCGGGGTACCGGACCCTGCACGTGTATATCATGCCGTGATCCTCTACAGCCTGCACAAGGAATGTCAAAAAGCTGGAAAATTTCGGTCTGCAACCTTGTTGATTCACTGTGATTACTGAATGTGAATATCTTGAATCAAAAATCCTTCCATCGTCACATAAAATTTCAGGTGGTTTCTGCTTAGTCTTATCCTCTTTCACCCAAGAAATATGAACATTTTCCAGATTTAATGTAGCAATTTCACAAGTCAGGGTCACCTCTTGGCCATGCATTTTATAGTCTGGGGCCACAATGGGAGACGCTCTTATAAAATCTGGAAAACAATAAATAAATAAATCACACAACGTATTACTGAAGAAAAATCAAGTAACTCACCAAACAATTAACTTTTGGTAAACTGGCGTGTACTTTTTGTGGGTTTTTCATGTTTTTTTTTTTTATTTATTTTTATGTATGCTATACTATATAGCAATAAAATATCAATGTAATATTATGTATAACTTTCATTACTGATTTTGGCTTTTGCTCTAATAGTGAACATTCCTCCACGCTTTCCTGAAGAAGCCAAGTATGGCGAAACATGTCGGAAATACAAGGGAGTTGGATTAACTACTATGTTCATTCAAGTAACGTAGCTCTATGTTTGTACAAATGTCTTTTAAACTTCAATGCAATCATGTCTAAATAAACGTTACTGTTTTTTATGAATAATGTATTCTATTTAATGTGTTTGCGCACCTAAAAAGTCCTGTATCTCCAGTCTCTTTTTGATCTTCTCAAAAATTGGGGTGTTAGTGCCTTATATTTCATTTCTTTTATCTGGTCTTGTCCATATAACCTCTTGGAATATGTACTTTTTGTGACTTTTGTTAATAAAAACCTAATGGATTTATTTGGAAGCTGCGTGGTTCTTTCATCCTTCTATTTTTTTATATCACTTGCATTACCCAAACCCTATATGGGACTACAAATCCCAGGAGGACAGTGAGAAGAAAAAGGACTGTGAAGGCGCACTGCTGCATAGCCACCAGAGGCTCAATTATGTCTTTGAAGGCCCTGTTGACTTAGTTCACGATGAAACGCGTTTGGAATAGCCGGAAGATGTAACATCAGTGCGCATGCGCGTACCCCTGAGGATTCTGGGATATCTAGTTTTAAATGCCTATGTACAGCGTCCATGTATTAATATTATTATTATTTTACAGGATTTAGATCGCCAACAGTTTGCACAGCGCTTTACAATATAAAGGGAGACAATACACCAACATTACAATTCAAAACAAGAGGGTTAAAAGGGCCCTGCTCCTGCGAGCTTACAATCGAAGAGATTTATAAAAACTCACCCAAGCTCTACCGCATTAAAAGGATGATGGGCTGTGTGTCGGTGCTCTGGCTATCCCGTCCAACATGAATCCATAGAAAACAAAAGTCAGCAAGCGATCACTCCTTCTTATGAGATTTTATTTTGCACTGAAGCCGTTACAACATCATTGAAATGCATTTCCAAGGTGTTGTAACTGCTTTAGTGCAAAATAAATCTTCAAAAGAAGAAACAATCGTGTGCTGGCTTTTGATTTCTTTAGAAGTATAAGATTTGGTTTAAAACACAAATTTAAAGCAGCGCTAGCCCTTAAAATTGTATAGAAATAAATAACACTAGATCTCTCCTAAATAAAACATGTGACACTCTCAAGTAAAAGATAGGATATTAAATTTTGTTAAACAATTTTTAAAAAATTATGTATAAAATATTGTGAAATGATAATATTTTTTTTGGTGCTAAAATACATAGATAATTATAAAAAACTGTGAAATCGTGCTAAAGTCCATAAAAAATAAATTGGTATCCCTTAGGTGATCAAAGTAAGGTGCTCCAGTGCCGGTTATACAATAAAGTGCTCCAAGGTGAAAAGGTGCCCCTCTTGGTTCGCTACTCACCACAGCGCCAATAATTAAGAGCCTCAACAGTATTGCAAATAAGCCTTGACACCCGGATATTTTCCTCTGTACGCCTTTCACTGTAAATAAGGGTCCGCTTGCGCATCCACCATTAAAAGAAATAAAAGGCGTATATAGTGAAGTATGTACGTATGGGTTTATTTCTGCTTAGTAGCCAAGTGCATACTTACAGCAAGTACAAGATAGTTAGGCATATACAACGTAGTGCCTCGTGGTTACGCCGCTCGGCGTGCGTTCCACGGACAGGAAGCGATAAACCGGAAGTGACGTGCCGCTCCGTACGTGACAGGAAGTGCGTCAACGCGTTTCGCCGTAGGTTCCGGCGTTTTCAAGGTCTTTGAAAACGCCGGAAACCTACGGCGAAACGCGTTGACGCACTTCCTGTCACGTACGGAGCGGCACGTCACTTCCGGTTTATCGCTTCCTGTCCGTGGAACGCACGCCGAGCGGCGTAACCACGAGGCACTACGTTGTATATGCCTAACTATCTTGTACTTGCTGTAAGTATGCACTTGGCTACTAAGCAGAAATAAACCCATACGTACATACTTCACTATATACGCCTTTTATTTCTTTTAATGGTGGATGCGCAAGCGGACCCTTATTTACAGTGAAAGGCGTACAGAGGAAAATATCCGGGTGTCAAGGCTTATTTGCAATACTGTTGAGGCTCTTAATTATTGGCGCTGTGGTGAGTAGCGAACCAAGAGGGGCACCTTTTCACCTTGGAGCACTTTATTGTATAACCGGCACCGGAGCACCTTACTTTGATCACCTAAGGGATACCAATTTATTTTTTATGGACTTTAGCACGATTTCACAGTTTTTTATAATTATCTATGTATTTTAGCACCAAAAAAAATATTATCATTTCACAATATTTTATACATAATTTTTTAAAAATTGTTTAACAAAATTTAATATCCTATCTTTTACTTGAGAGTGTCACATGTTTTATTTAGGAGAGATCTAGTGTTATTTATTTCTATACAATTTTAAGGGCTAGCGCTGCTTTAAATTTGTGTTTTATATCATTCCTAAGATTTTCTTAGTGTCGCAGCAGCTGCCCATTTATAATATATTATTATTTTCTTTGCACTGAATTTATACACCATTTGATCACTTGGAGATTTATAATTTAGTTATTTTATTCCATAAGCGCGGGTATAAATTAGTTTCTCACATAAGATTTGGTTGTTAGCTGAAAGCAGGAGAGGACTCCCTAAAGAGATGAGTTGTCAGGGATCGTTTAAAAGTGGACAGAGTAGGAGATAACCGGACAGATTGGGGGTAGGGAGTTCCAGAGGATGGGAGAGGCTCGGGAGAAGACCTGGAGATGAGCAAGAGAGGAGGAGACAAGAAACAATGAAAACTATAAAACTGGTTAAAGTGTTTTTAACCAGTTTTATAGTAAAATATTTACCGGCTTTACACTATCGGATGTGGTCTTTCTTGTTATTTATGCATAATCGCCTGGCCTTGACTGAGTGAAGGGTCAAAGTGGACCTGTGATCTACCTTGTCCTATAGTGATTTATACTAATGGAAACAATCGTTTGCTGACTTCCCTTATGAGGGTCACAATCTCTCTGGCAAGCCTCAGAGTGGTTGGGGAAACATGAGTGGTGTCTGCCACAGTGGCGGCTGGTGCTCCATCAGTCGGGGGGGGGGGGGGGGGGCGACGGGTGTCAGACAGACCCCCCCCCCCAATCACTCCAGTCTGCACCACCATATCTCCTCCGTGCCAATTTACTTACCTTGCTTGCTATCTTACCTGACAGGCAGCGGCGGCGGCATCCCCCTCAGTCTCCATGTTGCCTGTCAGCAGGCCGTCTCCTCCCTCCTTCTTGGCCATTGGGATGCCTTCTCCTTTCGGCCAATCGGGAAGCAGGTCTCAGGACCCGCTTCCTGATTGGCTGAGAGGAGAATCAGTGTGGCAATAGCGAATATTAATTCGCTATTGTCACACAACTGGGTGGGCTCAGGCCGCAGTGCTCTGCGCCCCGAGCACACCCTTTTTTGAAGCCTATTAGAGCCTCTGGCTCTAATTACGTGGTTAAAAAAAAAATCCCCCATTGGAGTCCATGCATCCAGCACCCTGCATTTAAATTAGGGGGCCGGATGCATGGATGGGGGGGTGGCACCCCTGTGCCTCCAATGGACGGGCCGCCACTGGTCTGCCAGTGTTGCCAACCTACTACTGACATGACACCCAAAATTTACTGGCACAGCCAAGTTTTTACTGACATTTTCAAAAGGTACAAAATGACAGTTTTAAGAATAAATGTCAGTATTTAGCTACAAACAAGTACAATATGCAATTAACAATGTGATTTCAGGTAGGTGTTTAGGGAAAAAACATTTTTTTTCTTCGATATAGTAGGTAAGTAGCTCAGGGACAGGACTCAGGATGGCAAGAAATTAGAATGGACGGCACACACACATGAAATTGACTCTCACAGTGACACTGACAGCAGTGTGCAGTAGCACAGATCACCGACACGTCCCCTCATGAGTCACAGTCACAGTCTCTCTTCACGCCAGGTTGTCTCTTCAGTCCACTCCAGTCCAAACAACATAGTTACATAGTTAGTCAGGTTGAAAAAAGACACAAGTCCGTCTGGCTCAACCAATAAAAGACAAAAAACAGTAAAAGAAAACCCAGCCATACAATCCCATATACACAATCCTATACCCACAGTTGATCCAGAGGAAGGCGAAAAAACCCAGCAAAGCATCATCCAATTTGCTACAGCAGGGGAAAAAAACTCCTTCCTGATCCCCAGAGAGGCAATCGGATATTCCCTGGATCAACTTTATTTATGAATATTAGTACCCAGTTACATTATGTACACCTAGGAAAGAATTCAGGCCTTTTTTTAAAGCAATCTACTGAGCTGGTCAGAACCACCTCTGGAGGGAGTCTATTCTACATTTTCACAGCTCTTACGGGGAAGAAACCTTTCTGTATTTGGAGACGACATCTCTTTTCCTCCAGGTGTAAAGAGTGCCCACTTGTCCTCTGTGTTGACCTTAAAGTGAACAACTCAACACCAAGTTCACTATATGGACCCCTTATGTATTTATACATGTTGATCATATCCCCCCTTAATCTCCTCTTCTCAAGAGAGAATAAATTCAGTTCCTCTAATCTTTCCTCGTAGCTGAGCTCCTCCATGCCTCTTATCAGTTTGGTTGCCCTTCTCTGCACTTTCTCCAGTTCCCCGATATCCTTTTTGAGAACTGGTGGCCAAAACTGAACTGCATATTCCAGATGAGATCTTACTAATGATTTGTACTGGGGCAAAATGATATCTCTCTCTCTGGAGTCCATACCTCTCTTAATACAAGAAAGGACTTTGCTTGCTTTGGAAACCGCAGCTTGGCATTGCATGCTATTATTAAGCTTATGATCTACCAGAACACCCAGATCCTTCTCCGCTATGGATTCCCCCAGTTCTACTCCCCCTAGTATGTATGATGCATGCATATTCTCACCCCCCAAGTGCATAACATTATGTGCATACATTTATCAACATTAAACCTCATTTGCCACATAGTTGCCCAATGAAACAGTGCATTGAGGTCAGCTTGTAAGTTGGAGACAATCAACTAAGGAAGTTATTCCACTACAAAGCTTGGTGTCCAACACTGACAGTCCTGCTCCTGGCTTGCCTTGCTTCTGTCCTGCAGACAAAGCTCCAGGCACTCTGCTCGGCTCTCTTGCAACATGAAATAGAAAAAGGTCCTAGCGCTTAAGGATCGCTCATAAACCAAATTAAATTAGTGGTGGCTGCTGCTGACTGATAAGGTGTATGTGCCTTTAAATGTGAAAGTGTATAGGTCAGCACTGCTCAAAGTGTCAACCAATTCTTACAATATATGAATATGCCAATAATAATTAAATGCAAAATTAAATGCAAAGTGATGAGTGCAAACCATGCTTGATTATGAGTATAAAATCAATGAGTGAATAAATTAGTAAATAAAGCACAATATATAAAACTACATATGGCAAATAAATAAATACAAGATGCTGAGTGCAAATCGTGCTGAATTATGCGTAAAAAATCAAAAGTGAATAAATGTACCGTATATAAACGATATATGGTGTGATGAACGCCCATTTGCTGGGACGTTCGCCAAGGGCTACTGGAGGAGTGTGGAGGCCAGCCTCCTGCCCACGGACTACGGGCCCTGGCTTGTATGGGAGTTCACCTCTGTGTGGGGGTATATACTAAAGGATCATGGGGTAGTAGTGACTCAGACTGGGATCAATGTTACAGGCCTAAAGCTGCCTGTTGCAGCAGAGGACTTCTCCACATTGAGAGACTATAGAGATGCTAATGACGTCTATGGGGATGTGTATTGACAGTTATAATGAGGTTTGTTGAAAATGGAGACGTGCAGTCTGAGAGCCGATGTCTTCTGCTTTCACCTGTTTAGAGGTGAAGTGTGTTCACACTTCTAGGAATGTGTATTCGGCTATGTTTTGGGCTTGTTGTTTGTTGAATTAATTATGATAATGTTGCAGTCTCATTCACCTATTGTCTCTTTCCAAAAGGCCAAGGTATTTTAATTATGTTCTGTATACAATACATTTGCATGATGTAATCAAGCTCCTAAAACTGGATATATATTGGAAGCGAGTTGGTGAATAAAGTGTCTTTTGTTTTACCCTTCATCGAGCCTCGGCTGATGTTTTGGGGGGAAATTGAGGGGCCAGGTCACTGCATCACGTGAGAGTCTGGAGACCTCAGACAGAAATACTTGGTCCAAGTATTGGGGATCTGTTACATATAGTAAATAGGAATGTCCTTCAATATGAAAATAGTGCACAGTTCATCAAGTGACAATGTGAAAGTGCTTCAGTGCTCCACTTCTTCCAAAGTGCCGGTGCTCCCCCTCAGTGTCCCCACTCACCGGGAACTCTGTGTATTAAGAGCCTTTATATAAAGATACTTTTCCTCCAATATAGATGGTTCACTGCTGTTCATGTATCACACTGCAAGGCTGCTGGAAAGCTGTTGCTGGCTGTATCCCCCTCATCAAAAACAGGAGACATTGCCCGCCATGGTGAAATATGTTAAATACTTTATTAAAGCGGTAGTATCCCGCTTTTTGACACTTTTACCTACAGGTAAGCCTACAATAAGGCCTATAATAAGGCTTACCTGTAGGTATAATTAATATCTCCTAAACCTGCACGGTTTAGGAGATATCTGCAGTGCATGCAGCCGCTCAACGCGAGCGGCGCATGCGCTCTGAAGGTCCAGGGGGACCTTCAGTTTTCTTTGCCGGCAGCAGTGACGTCATCGCGGCTCCAGCCAATCACAGCGCCGGAGCCGCCGAACCCGGAAGAGACGCCGAGGGATCATGGCAGCGCCCGCAGCGATGTCCGGGGGTCCGTGTCGGGGCTTCGTTCTAAGGTAAGTAATACATAATGAGCTAGTATGCGATGCATACTAGCTCATTATGGCTTTGTCTTGCAGGTTTTTTTTTTTTTTTCATTTTCGGGTTTACAACCGCTTTAAGACAAAATAGATATTGCACTTACCAACAGATGTATAGTCTCGCTGTACGGTCCGGTGGTTGCTGTTCCACCGACCACAAGTAACAATAGCCAGATATGATGTCATACGTTCTCTGCCTCGCTAGACACGGTGTTTCGCCCTCCTACTGGGCGTTCTCAATAGCTATTGGAAGAAGTGGAGCACTGAAGCACTTTCACATTGTCACTTGATGAACTGTGCACTGTTTATTTATTGAAGGACATTCCTATTTACCATATATAGTTTATATACGGTACATTTATTCACTATTGATTTTTTACGCATAATCCAGCACGATTTGCACTCAGCACCTTGTATTTGTTTATTTGCCATATGTAGTTTTATAAATTGTGCTTTATTTATTAATTTATTCTCTCATTGATTTTTTACGCATAATCAAGCACGGTTTGCACTCAGCACTTTTTTGCATTTAATTATTATTGGCATATTCATATATTGTAAGAATTGGTTGACACTTTGAGCAGCGCTGACCTATACACTTTCTCTTGCAACATGACATCACACAACACGCTCAGGCACCACCTCCGTCAGACCAGTCCGCTACTCAAACACACTATAGCAGGCACTTGGATGGTCTCAGCCAGCTCCGGACCGGAACTGTGCATGCTGACAGTCATAGTCATATTTTTTACCGGCGACCTTTTCCTGTCACTGATATTAACTGGCAGGAGAAAAGTGCCCATTTTTTACTGGCTGCCTGTAAAAATATTGACAGTTGGCAACACTGTTGTCTGCTTGCACTGTTTTTGGATTTAAAGAGGGAGATCACACATTTTTTATTATGAACTCACTGGTAGAAGTCATTCATGAATAATATTGTGGATTATAATGTGACAGTTTATATTCACTTTTCTCCTGTTCAAGAGCTGCACTTTTTGTATTTCAAATATATATTATATAAAATTAAAATAAAAGCTGAAAAAAAAAAAAACAAATCTAAATATAAAATTAAAAATTAAAATTAAAAAACCTCTACGGGATAAATGAATTAAAGACAATTGTATAAAAGTGTCTACATGAATTATACATGAGTCTTAAAGTGAAAAGAATATAATAAATATCTAATTACAGTGCTTGTCACAGATTAGAGTACTTGTCTCGATTTCTTCATTAAGCCCTGTTGGAGATAAGGTGTTCAAAGAAAAAGTCCTATAAGTTTCCAGTTCACAGAGTTTTTTTAAAATCTTTCTGCTTTAGGACAGGTATTGGGGATATGGTCCATAATCTATATATGTAAACTTCTCGTGGATTGTGCATGAACTTCTTAAAAAAGTCTAGGTACGCTGAACTTTTTGCCACCCATAATTAAAATTTTGTTTTAACAATTTCATTAATTTAAAATTTTATTTTATTAATTGAATTCATTTTAATAATCTGCTTATTGCCACCTTGCTTGGTGGCCCTTCTGTGTTCTCCAAATCTCACTCTCAATGTCCTGATGGTCCTGTCTATGTACAGCAGGCTACATGGGCATAAGAGGGAAAAGATGACTAATTCAGTTGAATGAGTATAAAAAGTTGGAAATTGGGTACATTTTTCTGTGGACTTGGACGGACTTTGCTACAAAAGTCATATTGTAATTAAATGTTATTAGAAATGACCTTTCATTTTCAATCTACCTGTAATTTTCAATTACAATAAAATATAATGCAATAAAATGCAATATGGCAACCTGGATGCGTTCTGTACACAGATAGTGTACAGAACGCCCCCAGATATGTCATTTCCTGCTTGTGTGATTGGCAGGGATTTTTCCCAGACATCTGCACTAAGATACAAGTCAGATTTTGGGCATCCTCTGCAACAAAAAATGCAATTTTTAGTGAGATACTCCCAATAGGAACACATCTAAAGGGATGCAGACCCTGACACTTTCCTCAGAGCCCTGCAACTGCAGCAGCTGTTGATAATTATAAAATCACTCCCATTCTCCTTCACTTTGCACATGGACACAGGCAAACAAATAGCTACAGTGCCTTGAAAAAGTATTCAGAGCACATTTTCCATATTTTGTCATGTTACAATCAAAAACATAAATGTTTTTATTGGGATTTTATGTGATAGACCAAGACAAAGTGGCACATAATTGTGAAGTGGAAGGAAAAAGATAAATGGTTTTCAGATTATTTTACAAATAAATATGTGAAAGTCAATATTTTGTAGAACCGCCTTTACTGCAATTACAGCTGCAAGTCTTTTTGGGGATGTCTCTAGAGAGGGACATTTTTGGCCATTCTTCTTTGCAAAATAGCTCAAGCTCTGTCAGATT
This sequence comes from Pelophylax lessonae, assembly GCF_965119305.1. NCBI lineage: Eukaryota > Metazoa > Chordata > Amphibia > Anura > Ranidae > Pelophylax > Pelophylax lessonae. Next base: position 104,442 of record NW_028120044.1, on the reverse strand, counting down.
AGATTGACAGCGTCTGTGAACAGCAATCTTCGAGTCTTGCCACAGATTCTCTATTGGATTTAGGTCTGGACTTTGACTGGGCCATTCTAACACATGAATATGCTTTGATCTAAACCATTCCATTGTAGCTCTGGCTGCATGTTTCGGGTCGTTGTCCTGCTGGAAGGTGAACCTCCGCCCCAGTCTCAAGTCTTTTGCAGACTCTAACATGTTTTAGTCTAAGATTGCTCTGTATTTCAATTCAATTTCACTTTAAAGATTTAACTGCATTCTATGTTTTGGATCATTACTATGTAGGTGTCAGGGTTCAGCAGCAGCAGGGAAGACCAGACACATGTGTCACGATCCGGACTGGTAGCAGGAGCGGTGCAGGGAGTGGATCCTCTGTGTCAGTGAGGGAATGGCGTGGACCGTACCGGAGGATCGGTTCTAAGTAGTTACTGGTTTTCACCAGAGCCCGCCGCAAGGCGGGATGGTCTTGCTGCGGCGGTAACTACCAGGTCGTGTCCTCCGGTAGCGGCTCAACCGCACTGACTGCTGAGACAGGCGTAGTACAAAAGGGACACGCAGAGATGTAGTCAGACGTAGCAAAGGTCAGGGCAGGCAGCACAGGTTCAGAGGCGGTAATCGTTAGCAAAGGGTTCGGCAACAGGCAAGGGATTACACAAATAACGCTTTCACTAGGGCACCGAGGCAACAAAGATCCGGCAAGGGCAGGAAGGGGCAGGTCACTTATATATGAAACAGGAAACAGAAAACAGGAAACAAGAAACAGGAAACAGGAAGGGAGGTTTGGACCAGGCACCAATTACTGGTACACAGGGGAGGACTGAGCGGTCGGGCACTTCGGACGTGGTCCGAGGGCCCGGCCGGGAAGCCAGAAAGGGCTCGGCCCGGCAAGGGGGCCCGCCGCTCAGTATTACATTTATCTCACCCAGCGCGATAAGTATTGGGAGGAGAGGAGGGGCCCGGCGGCCGGCGCTGACTCAGTGTGACGAGGAGAGCTGGGGAGGGGCCCAGCGGCTGTTGTTGCTTCAGTGAGAGGAGGAGGGCGGGCCCAGGCTAGCGCTGGATTCAATGTGGTGTCCTGTGTACGGGGGCGTGTCGGCGTCGCATACTGACGTGATGTCGACATGCCACGCCTCCACAGGGCGTGTTACAACAATGACGAGTAACGGCCGAGTTCAGTCAGTGGATGCAATTGCCTGCGATTGTGTCGTTGGTGACAGCGTGTGTGTCGTCTCTCCTCTCATCTTCTACTTTTTCATTTCAATACCTGGCTTCTTCCCTTGATTTCTTTTAGATTGTGAGTAGTTCTTGTGGTGTGGCCTCTGAAATCCAGCTCCACTCAGTGGTCTCTGTGAGGAATGATGTGTACATCCATTTGCATTATCCCACACAATTTTTAAAAGTATATGAATATGATTCATATATTTTTATAAATATTGTATGGAATAATGCAAATGTACACATTATTCCTCACAGGAGAGACCATTGAGTGGAGCTGGATTAGTTGCTGATGCCTTGCAATTTGCAAAGGAGTTCCCCCTTCCTCAGATCCCCTGTTTCTGTATGATGTGAGTTACAGTAGTCCTTTGAGGAATGATGTGTACATACATTTTGCATTATCCCACACAATTTTAATAAAAATATATGAATCATATATTTTTCATATATTTTTATTAAAATAGTGTGGGATAATGCAAATGTATGTACACATTATTCCTCACAGGCGAGACCATTGAGTGGAGCTGGATTTTACATAGAGCTCACAAGAACTACTCACAATCAAACAGAAACCGCCAGGGATCGAGGGATGAAGCAGGGATTGAAGAAGACGAAGAGGGCACTCCTTCTCAATCGCAGGCATCCAGGAACTTTTCTCCGGTGAGGTTACCGACTGTTTCCCGTATCACAGCCTGTGGAGGCAGGGCACGTCGACGTCACAGCAGTATGCGATGCCGACATGCCCCCCGCACACAGGACACCATGGAAATCCAGCACCAGCCTGGGCCACTCCTCTCACTGAAGCAGCGACAGCTGCCAGGCCCCTCCCCAGCTCCCCTCCTCACACTGAAGCAGCGCGGGCCTCCCCTCCTCCCACTATGTATCGCTGGGTGAGTTAATTCTGTACTGGGCGGCGGGCCTGTACTGGGCGGCGGGCCCCCTTGCGGGCCGGGCCCTCTGACCACGTCCGAAGTCCCCGACCGCTCAGTTTGCCCCTGGCCACAGGCCCACAGCAAGCCAGTAAGCCTGCCAGTGACAGCCACAGGCCCACAGCCAGCAAGCCATAGGCCTACAGCCAGCAAGCCCCAGCCTGCCAGCCAGCCAGCAAGCCACAGCCAGCCAGAAAGCCTGCCAGTGCCAGCCACAGGCCCACAGCCAGCAAGCCGCATCCAGCAAGCCTGCCAGTGCTAGCCACAGGCCCACAGCCAGAAAGCCACAGCCTGCCAGCCAGCAAGTAAGCCACAGCCAGCAAGCCTGCCAGTGCCAGCCACAGGCCCACAGCCAGAAAGCAACAGCCTGCCAGCCAGCCTGCAAGCCACAGCCTGCCAGCCAGCAAGCCTGCCAGTGCTAGCCACAGGCTCACAGCCAGCAAGCCACAACCTGCCAGACAGCCAGCAAGCCACAGACTGCCAGCAAGCCTGCCTGCCAGTACCAGCCACAGCCAGCAAGCCACAGCCAGCCATCAAGCCTGCCAGTGCCAGCCACAGGCCCACAGCCTGCCAGCAGTAGCCAGCAAGACCACAGCCTGCCAGCGGTAGCCAGCAAGACCACAGCCTGCCAGCCATAGCCAGCAAGACCATAGCTTGCCAGCCATAGCCAGCAAGACCACAGCTTGCCAGCCAGCAACTGTTATTAAGGTAAGAAGAGCCAACTTGGCCTAGGTATTAGGCCCCGTTCACACTGGGGTGACGCTACTTGCCGGGGCGACCTCACCTCGGAGCGGCCGGCGCGGACTTCATAACATTGAAGTCTATGCAGGTCGCCCCAAAGAAGCTCCGGACCCTTTTTCTAAGTCGGAGCGACTTGTGTCGCTCCTATTAGAACGGGTCCATAGCTTCTGTATGGCAGGCGACCAGGTCGCCTGACAGGTCGCCCCAGTGTGAACGGGGGCTTAGAGAGCTATGTTGTGTTGTTTTATTGTGGGTGTGGCTGGAGGCGGGGTGTGGGTGTGGCTGGAGGTGGGGTGTGGGTGTGGATGGAGGCGTGGCAAGGGTGTGTCTGGAGGCGGAACATGGGTGGGGCCTGGAAGGGGCCCTTGATTTATTTTGCCCGGGGGCCCTGGGGGTTCTCAGTCCGCCCCTGCTGGTACACTGGCCCTTTAATTTTCAAACAGCCGGTGCGCACGCGCCCTATGGTGCAGGGACGCGCGCGCCGGGAACCACGTGAGCGGGGAGCGGAGGAGAGAGCCGGAGCGGGCACAGGTGAGTGGATCTGGGACGAACGCCGCGAGCGCTCCGGTCCAGGAGCAGGGACCGCAGCGCTCAGCGTTACAACATGTAGCTACACACCAAAACAATATAGATAGCCTTAAAGTAAAATTTATTATAGTGAACCACAAAACAAACATACACAGCAACAGTGAACAAAGCAAATGCCAGTAAACAAAACCCAACCCCAAAGACACAATAACTAAAGAACCAACTATCTACAAATATATACACTATACAGGACAAGGGGAGCAGGGAAGCAAGGAAGAGGGCAAACTAGACTGGATGACTGGATACAAAGCAGAGAGCAGGAGCAAGGCAAGGGGTACAGGATAGATCAGGGTATGGATCAGGATCAAAGACACTTGGTTCAGGCAGCAAGGAGGCAATCAAAATAATGACGCGCCTGGGAAAGGGAGGAGCAGCCTCAAATAGCCACCTGGCAGCTGAACACAGTTGTAAGTAGGGCTGCGCATCTTCACTTACCTCACGATTCTATGCGATTATGATTATTAGGGTCGCAATTCGATACGATTCGATTCAGCGATGCATAACGATGCATCACGATTACTATGGGGACCCTTTTCTAAAGGGGGATCTATGGTGACCCTGCTCTAAAGGCGGATCTATTGGGACCCTTCTCTAAAGGGGGATCTATGGGGACCCTGCTCTAAAGGAGATCTATGGGGAGCCTGGGCCTGTCCTAAAGGGGATCCAGGGGAACTGAGCTCTAAAGAGGGATCAATGGGGACCCTGCTCTAAAGGGGGATCTATGGAATAGATCCCCTTTAGTGCAGGGTCGCCATAGATCCCCCTTTAGAGCAGGCCAGCATCCCCAGAGATCCCCTTTAGTAGAGCAGGTCCCCCCATAGATCCCCCTTTAGTAGAGCAGGTCCCCTCATAGATCCCCCTTTAGAGCAGGCCACATCAGGTTAGAAGAGTTACCTGATGCTAGTTGTAGTACCGTAGGCCCTGGTAAGGAGGAATGCTGGGCTCTGTAGTCCCCCTAGTTGTAGTATAGCAGGCTCTGGTAAGGAGGAATGCTTGGCTCTGTACAGAGCTACAGAGCCCAGCATTCCTCCTTACCAGGGCCTGTTAAAATACAACTAGGGGGACTAAAGAGCCCAGCATTCCTCCTTACCAGGGCCTACTGTACTACAACTAGGGGGACTACAGAGCCCAGCATTCCTCCTTACCAGGGCCTACTGTACTAGAACTAGGGGCACTACAGAGCCCAGCATTCCTCCTTACCAGGGCCTGTTATACTACAACTAGGGGGACTACAGAGACCAGCATTCCTCCTTACCAGGGCCTACTGTACTACAACTAGGGGGACTACAGAGCCCAGCATTCCTCCTTACCAGGGCCTACTGTACTACAACTAGGGGCACTACAGAGCCCAGCATTCCTCCTTACCAGGGCCTGTTATACAACAACTAGGGGGACTACAGAGTCTGTAGTAGTCCCCCTAGTTGTAGTATAACAGGCCCTGGTAAGGAGGAATGCTGGGCTCTGTAGTGCCCCTAGTTGTATTATAGCAGGCCCTGGTAAGGAGGAATGCTGGGCCCTGTAGTGCCCCGACTTACCAGGAAGCAGAGCTGCAGCCAGTTGTGGATGAAGTAGCGGTAGGTGTATGGAGTAGGGCTCGGACAGATCCTGGGTGATGAGCCTCATGTCGGGAATTTGGAGCTCGGACTAGTGTAGTGCACGGTACAGGCGGAAAGCAGGGCCTCCTCGCTCCCCTGCGGTCTACTCAGGCTGTCTGCCGAAAACCGCACCTCTACCAGAAATGTACCGAGCTGGGAAGGCCGCGACTTCGGGCGGCCGGGCTGTCAGAGCGGGCGGTCGGGCAGCAGCATGCTAAGTGGGCGTGCCGTGTGTATCCCGGGGCCAGAGAGAGCACTGATAGCTCCGCTCTCCTCCTCTCCTCTCCCGCGCCGCGAGGAGGAGCTCCATATCCCACAAGCCCGGCCAGCGCCGCCATGTCACTTCTGTCCCCGCCCCCGGAAGTGACGTCATTAGGTAATCGATTATTCAACCACCCCGAATCAATGCAGAATCGCGAAGGGTCGCATCGCGATGCATCGATTCAGCGATTATATTCAGCAGCCCTAGTTGTAAGTGATCATAGAAGCCTTTATGTTTTCTGGGAGACACCTGCTGGTAGACATTGAAACTGCAGCATACAGCCCAGGGCAACACAGTGCCACCAGCAGGTGAACTCAATCCTAACAGTAGGAAAGGCAGTGTGTCCCATGCACAGCTTCTGGCCTGAAAATGTAAAATTTTTAATGATAATATGTTGCATTCATCTGACCATCAAAGATAGCTAAATTTCCTGTGCCTTCTGTACCTCACAAGCCTCCCAAAGCAGCAATGAGCCACCACCATGCTTCACAGTAGGGATGATGTAGGTAGGAATTTTACAGGGGTATGTTGCCTAATGAGCACAACTATACGCAGTATACAGTGTATATATATATATGTATATATATATATATATACACACAGTATCTCACAAAAGTGAGTACACCCCTCACATTTTGTAATGTGAGGGGTGAGCCATGATGTAAGATGGCTTACCATATAATCTTTTTTCTGTGACTCACCTCCATTGATCTTTAATGTCCAATGTTTAATGAGGGGAGTTTTTAGAGAATCATGTTCCACTTCTATGGTGAGTTCCGCTCCTTCATCTCTCTCTCTGTCCGGAGTTATATAAATCAGACACAACCAACTGTTTTTTTTTCGATTGTTTGGTTCAATGGTTTGGTGTCCACTGTGAAAGGTCTCCCGTCTCTCATTGCTGTATAGCGTATTGGGTCTAGTTGACCCTCAGTTGGGTATGATAACGTGCATATTTCATACCTTTCCAAATCGGTGACTCTCTGATAATAAAAAGTGATGAACATTTTTCTTGGTTTGAAGTCTGAGACCATTAAGACCAGGGTGGATCTCTGCTTGTGAACCAAATTATCTATTCCAGCGAGGTCGGAAAGCTTGGGCATTACTTGAAGGAGAGAAGATGAGAAACAAGACAATGGTGAGATCACTTTAAAAAAAAATTATGAGCTCTAATCATTAATACACTTTCCTAAGCCTTTGTTTTTTTTTTTTTTTTAACATTTGTTGCTTACAAGTTAAAATCTGTATTTTTTGCTAGAAAATGACTTAGAACCCCCAAAAATTTTAGCAGAGACCCTAGAGAATAAAATGGTGATCATTGCAATATTTTATGTCACACGGTATCTGTGCAGCGGTCTTTCAAAAGCAATTTTTTTGAAAGAAATACACTTTCATGAACTAAAAAAAAAAATGCAGAAAGGTTAGCACAATTTTTTGTATAATGCGAAACATGATGTTAGGCCGAGAAAATAGATACTAGAGCTGCACGATTCTGGATAAAACGAGAATCGCAATTTTGTTGCTTAGAATAAAAGATCACGATTCTCTCACAATTCTCGGCGTAACATCATCTTTTACATTATACAAAAAATTGGGCTAACTTTACTGTTTAATTATTTTTCAAGATTCAAGTGTATTTTCTCCCAAAAAAACTGCGTTTGAAAGACTTCTGTGCAAATACAGTGTGACATAAAAGATTGCAACAATCGCCATTTTATTCTCTAGGGTCTCTGCTAAAAAAAAATATCTATCTATCTATCTATCTATCTATCTATCATAGAAACATAGAAACATAGAATGTGTCGGCAGATAAGAACCATTTGGCCCATCTAGTCTGCCCAATATATCTGAATCCTATGAATAGTCCCTGGCCCTATCTTGTATGAAGGATAGCCTTATGCCTATCCCATGCATGCTTAAACTCCTTCACTGTATTTGCAGCTACCACTTCTGCAGGAAGGTTATTCCATGCATCCACTACTCTCTCAGTAAAGTAATACTTCCTCATATTACTTTTAAACCTTTGCCCCTCTAATTTAAAACTGTGTCCTCTTGTGGTAGTTTTTCTTCTTTTAAATATGCTCTCCTCCTTTACCGAGTTGATTCCCTTTATGTATTTAAATGTTTCTATCATATCCCCTCTGTCTCTTCTTTCTTCCAAGCTATACATGTTAAGGTCCTTTATCCTTTCCTGGTAAGTTTTTTCCTGCAATCCATGTACTAGTTTAGTAGCTCTTCTCTGAACTCTCTCTAGAGTATCTATATCCTTCTGGAGATATGGCCTCCAGTACTGCGCACAATACTCCAAGTGAGGTCTCACCAGTGTTCTGTACAGCGGCATAAGCACTTCTCTCTTTCTACTGCTTATACCTCTCCCTATACATCCAAGCATTCTGCTGGCATTTCGTGCTGCTCTATTACATTGTCTTCCCACCTTTAAGTCTTCTGAAATAATTACTCCTAAATCCCTTTCCTCAGATACTGAGGTCAGGACTGTGTCAAATATTCTATATTCTGCCCTTGGGTTTTTACGCCCCAGGTGCATTATCTTGCACTTATCCACATTAAATTTCAGTTGCCAGAGTTCTGACCATTCTTCTAGTTTTCCTAAATCCTTTTCCATTTGGCGTTTCCCTCCAGGAACATCAACCCTGTTACATATCTTTGTGTCATCAGCAAAAAGACAAACCTTACCATCGAGGCCTTTTGCAATATCACTTATGAAGATATTAAACAAAATTGGTCCCAGTACAGATCCCTGAGGTACCCCACTGGTAACATGACCTTGTTCTGAATGTTCTCCATTGACTACAACCCTCTGTTGTCTGTCACTCAGCCACTGCCTAATCCACTCAACAATATGGGAGTCCATGCTCAATGACTGCAGTTTATTGATAAGTCTTCTATGTGGGACAGTGTCAAAAGCCTTACTAAAATCTAGATATGCAATGTCTACTGCACCTCCACCGTCTATTATTTTAGTCACCCAGTCAAAAAAATCTATAAGATTTGTTTGACATGATCTCCCTGAAGTAAACCCATGTTGTTTTTCATCTTGCAATCCATGGGATTTAAGATGTTCCACAATCCTATCCTTTAATAGGGTTTCCATTAATTTGCCTACTATTGATGTCAGACTCACTGGTCTATAGTTGCTCGATTCCTCCCTACTACCTTTCTTGTGAATGGGCACGACATTTGCCAATTTCCAATCTTCCGGGACGACTCCTGTTACTAATGATTGGTTAAATAGATCTGTTAATGGTTTTGCCAGCTCACCACTAAGCTCTTTTAATAATCTTGGGTGTATCCCATCAGGACCCTGTGACTTATTTGTCTTCACTTTAGACAGCAATCTTAGAATGTCTTCCTCTGTAAAGACACATGCATCAAATGATTCATTAGTCATCCTTTCAAGTGGAGGTCCTTCTCCTTCTTTTTCTTCTGTAAAAACTGAACAGAAGTATTCATTAAGGCAGTCAGCTAGCCCTTTATTTTCTTCTACATACCTTCCGTCCTTTGTTTTTAATTTAGTTATTCCTTGTTTTAATTTCCTTTTTTCATTTATATATCTGAAGAATGTCTTATCCCCCTTTTTCATAGACTGAGCTAGTTTTTCTTCTGCCTGCGCTTTAGAAGTTCTTATAACTTGCTTGGCCTCTTTCTGCCTAATCTTGTAGATTTCCTTATCTTCATTGCTCTGGGTTTTTTTATAATTACAAAATGCTAGCTTTTTATTTTTAATGATTTGGGCCACTTCTGCTGAGTACCACAGTGGTCTCTTCCTTTTTTTGCTTTTACTGACAAGTCTAATGCAATTTTCTGTTGCCTTCAATAATGCACCTTTTAAGTAGTCCCATTTCTCCTGGACTCCATGTAATCCGTTCCAGTCTGATAAGGACTCATTTATGACTAATTTCATTTTTGAAAAGTCTGTTTTTCTAAAATCTAAAACTTTTGTTTTTGTGTGGTGTGACTCTTTCACAGTTCTTATATTAAACCACACTGACTGGTGATCACTAGATCCCAAGGTTTCGCCTACAATGACATCATATACCGAATCCCCATTTGTGAATACCAGATCCAAAATGGCCTCCCTCCGGGTTGGCTCCTCAACCACTTGTTGCAGAGACAACCCCAGTAGGGAATTTAGAATATCTGTACTCCTGGTAGAACTTGCTATTTTGGTTTTCCAGTTTATATCTGGAAGATTAAAATCTCCCATAATGATAACTTCTCCTTTCATTGTCATTTTAGCTATTTCTTCAACTAGTAGATCATCTAGTTCTTTAACTTGACCAGGTGGTCTATATATCACACCTACACGAGTTACTGCATGATTAGCAAACTGCAACGTAACCCAAACTGACTCTATGACTATCTATCTATCTATCTATCTATCTATCTATCTATCTATCTATCTATCTATCTATCTATCTATCTATCTATCTATCTATCTATCTATCTATCTATCTATCTATCTATCTATCTATCTATCTATATGTTTAGGGGTTCTAAGTAATTTTCTAGCAAAAAATACAGATTTTAATTTGTAAGCAACAAAAAAAAAGGCTTAGGGCTCTTTCACACGGGCGTTCCGTATGTCCGTATTTCATCCCATTTTATTGCGGATGAAAAACTGACATAATGCATGTCAATGGGATTGTAGATGTCAGCGGATGACAATCCGCTGACATCCGATTTTCGTCCTTTCAGTTCTGTTCCGTTTTTTGGTAAGGAACAGAACCCTATTTTTCTTCCGTTTAAAAAACGGAAAGGACGGTAAATCGGATGTCAGCGGTGTCATCCGCTGACATCCGCAATCCCCATAGACATACATTATGTCCGTATATCATCCGCAAACGGATTGGATGATATGCGGACATACGGAGCGGATGACGGAAGTGTCATCCGTGTCCGTGAAAAAAAAAAAAAGGGCCGCAGCGGAATAAAAAAATCGGAGCGACCATGTGAAAGAGCCCAAAGTCTTTAAGAGGTCAAACTGCCCCATTCACACCTGAGCGTAGCGTTTTTCGCGCGTTTTTTACCGCGATTTTACCGCGATTTTTGCGGCGTTTTTTACCGCGATTTTACCGCGATTTTTGTGCAGGCGTTTTTAGATTGAATAGAGATCAATGGAAAACGCCTGTAATCTGCCCAAAAAGAAGCTCATGTACTTTTTTGAGCGTTGGGCGTTTTGTATACAGCGTCAAAACGCTCAGATGTGAACAGGGGCCATTGAAATGAATAGGATTTGTCTTGTTGGGCGTTTTGAGAGCTGATCCTAGAGCAGAAAAACGCCCCAAAAACGCCCCAAAACGCCTAGATGTGAACGGAGCCTTACAGATGGAAGTTCATTGCTTTGATCCAAAAGAATGAAATGATACATTGTAAACATTGTGTTTATCGTTATCTAGCAGCCTTAACAATATTGATAAACATTTGCTGGAGGCTGTTTCTTTATTTTTTGACAGCTGTGAGCAGAGGACAGCTCTGTATGAATCAAGGACATGCCGTTTTAAAGCAGAGTTCCGGGCACAAAATCGGTATTTTTTTTTTGTGCCCCTCCGCTAGCTACACATAACCTGAAAAGGAATTGGATAGTTATTTTTTTTTTTTTTTGTATACCATGTAATTGAAGATCGTAAATACTCACCTCAGGGTACTTCCTCCTCCAGCGCCGAGGCTCACCCCGTCACTTCCTGCCTCGCAATGATTCCTGGGAGCTGAACGTCATCGCTCCCAGGAATCAATGCGACGGCACCGGCCCCGCACGTCACTTCCGGGCGACGCCACATTCCCCTGCTAAACAGCTTCTGGGCATGCCCAGAAGCTGTTTAGGAATGCGGCGCCGCACCGGAAGTGACGAGAGGGGCCGGTGCGGCGCATTCTGGGAGAAGAAGACGCGGAAGAAGACGCAGAAGAGGACTGCGCCGGCTTCAGCTGCCCACAAGAGAGATGTAAACGCTGTGGAAGAAATTTTCAAAGTAAGTATTTCTTCTAAAAGGTAAGTGCGGACCGGGACAGATCAGAGGCTAGCCATTGTGGAATGTGCTAGCCCTGACTGTCCCGGGGGTATGTTCAGTAAAAAATCATTTCTGTGCCCGGAACTCCGCTTTAAGATCGTGAGGTTTAATTAATTAATTAACCGATTAATTGTGCAACTCTAATAGATACCCAACATGTCATGCTTTAAAAATACAAGAAAATACAAGTTTAGCTCCTCCCCCTGTACACATTACGTCCAATAGGACCTCCCAGCTGTCAAAGTCCTATTGGATGTAATGCGTATAGGGGGAGGAGCTACGCTTGTTAAATGTCACCCGCTGCCAGCCTGTGAGGCGGATCTCACATTTCTTGTGTTATGATCTATATATGACTGTTATTTGTAAGTAGCTAATTGTTCTTTTAATAAAGTCTGATTGGTGGAAACAGAAAGCACTTACAGTATCTCACAGAAGTGAGTACACCCCTCACATATTTGTAAATATTTTATTCTATCTTTTCATGTGACAACACTGAAGAAATGACACTTACCTACAATGTAAAGTAGTGAGTGTACAGCTTGTATAACAGTGTAAATTTGCTGTCCTCTCAAAATAACTCAACAACTCAGCCATTAATGTCTAAATCGCTGGCAGCAAAAGTGAGTACACCCCTAAGTGAAAATGTCCAAATTGGGCCCAATTAGCCATTTTACCTTCCTGGTGTCATGTGACTTGTTAGTGTTACAAGGTCTCAGGTGTGAATGGGGAGAAAGTGTGTTAAATTAGGTGTAATCGCTCTCACTCTCTCATACTGGTCACTGGAAGTTCAACATGGCACCTCATGGCAAAGAACTCTGAGAATCTGAAAAAAAAGAATGGTTGCTCTACATAAAGATGGTCTAGGCTATAAGAAGATTGCCAGGACCCTGAAACTGAGCTGCAGCACGATGGCCAAGACCATACAGCGGTTTAACAGGACAGGTTCCACGTATACCCAGGCCTTGCCATGGTCGACCAAAGAAGTTGAGTGCACGTGCTCAGTGTCATATTCAGAGGTTGTCTTTGGGAAATAGACGTATGAGTGCTGCCAGCATTGCTTCAGAGGTTAAAGGGGTGGTGGGGGGGGTGGAGGGGGTCAGCCTGTCAGTGCTCAGACCATACACTGCACACTGCATCAAACTGGTCTGCATGGCTGTCTTCCCAGAAGGAAGCCTCTTCTAAAGATGATGCACAAGAAAGCCCACATACAGTTTGCTGAAGACAAGCCGACTAAGGACATGGATTACTGGAACCATCTCCTGTGGTCTGATGAGACCAAGATACATTTATTTGGTTCAGATGGTGTCAAGCGTGTGTGGGGGGGCAACCAGGTGAGGAGTACAAAGACAAGTGTGTCTTGCCTACAGTCATGCATGGTGGTGGGAGTGTCATGGTCTGGGGCTGCATGAGTGCTGCCGGCACCGGGGAGCTACAGTTCATTGAGGGAACCATGAATACCAACATGTACTGTGACATACTGAAGCAGAGCATGATCCCCTCCCTTCAGAGACTGGGCTACAGGGCAGTATACCAACATGATAACCACCCCAAACACACCTCCAAGACAACCACTGCCTTGCTAAAGAAGCTGAGGGTAAAGGTGATGAACAGGCCAAGCATTTCTCCAGACCTAAACCCTATAAAGCATCTGTGAGGCATCCTCAAATGGAAGGTGGAGGAGCGCAAGGTCTCTAACATCCACCAGCTCTGTGATGTCATCATGGAGGAGTGAAAGAGGACTCCAGTGGCAACCTGTGAAGCTCTGGTGAACTCCATGGCTAAGAGGGTTAAGGCAGTGCTGGAAAATAATGGTGGCCACACAAAATATTGACATTTTGGGCCCAATTTGGACATTTTCACTTAGGGGTGTACTCACTTTTGTTGCCAGCAGTTTAGACATTAATGGCTGAGTGTTAAGTTATTTTGAGGGGAACCCAAATTTACACTGTTATACAAGCTGTACACTCACTACTTTACATTGTAGCAAAGTGTCATTTCTTCAGTGTTGTCACATGAAAAGATAGAATAAAATATTTACAAAAATGTGGGGGGTGTACTCACTTTTGTGAGATACTGTAAATCTTCGTGTATTTTCATGTACCTGTGGATCTCCTGGGAGATCGGTGTCTACTGTACTGGCTACTAAATACCTATAAAAGGGAAACACGCTACTGACTCCCTGTTAGCTCAGGAGTCCCGTAATTAGGGGGAGCAAGAATTCATCTCCGTGTGTCTGTGGATTTCTGTCTTCCCACAGGAGGATCTATCTGACTGTGATCTGGGCTTTGTGGTTCACCTTACCTCGATTTGTTGGACTTTACCTCCTTGTGAATGTGATAGCTTTTTTTTTTTTTGCGCTGCACTTTTGTACTTTATGATTTTATTTCTGAGGGTTGTGATTGCCTTTAAGAGTTCAGCTAGCATTCTATTGTTATATTAGCTTTATGTGTTTGCGCTGATTACCTCTTTTTTGTCAAATGTGTGGAAAAATAGCATTACAAGAGCATTCAACCATATGGCTGAATACTGCTAGGCAAAAACCGGTGAACCAAGGGATTGCTGTATATACAAAATCGAGAGTAAATAAAAGTAAAATGTGAAAAGGAGAAAAAACAGGGAGGGGGTGCTGGCCATTACCTGGCCAGATAGGCAAGAAATAGACAGAAATGGTAGGGCAGAAAGGGAGGAAAGGTAAAGGGAGGAAAGGTAAAGGGAGGGAGGGAGGGAGAAAAGAACAAGAAAAAAGGAGGAGAGGAAAGAAGAGTCCCAAGGAGTTTGCGTCAGAGGATCCCTAGATCGATAGAAATGTGTTATTGATTTGAGAGGGTTGGACATGGGCAATCCAAGGTTGCCAGACCCAAACACAATTTTCGTGGGTGTCTGACAGTATGGCTGTCAATTTCTCATTAATCATAATATCGTTCATACGATTTTTGAGAGCTTCAAAACTGAGTATGGAGGTTTTCCAGGCCCTCGCAAAATATTTAGTTTGGCTGCATTAAAAAAAATGCAGGGCCAGTTGTCGTTCCGGACTAAGCAGTTCTGCAATCGGTTTGCAAAGAAGAGCTTCGTATGGGTCTCTCTTGAGCAGTGGCGGCTGGTGCTCCATGGGCTGGGGGGGTGCAGACAGACCACACCATACCCCCCCCCCGGACCACACCGGCCCACACACCATACCCCACCCCACGGACCACACCAGCCCGCACACCATAACCCCCCCCCCCCCCGGCTCACTCACCCTGGACATGTGGAGGACAGACAGACAGCAGCGGCGGCGGCGGCTTCTCTCCCAGTCTCCTGTGTCTCCTCCCTCCTCCTCCTTCGCCAATGGCATGGCTTCTCCTTTCGGTCTCAGGACCCGCTTCCTTATTGGCCAGGAGAAGGATCCGTGTGACATTAGAGAATATTCATTCGCTATTGTCACACAACTGGGTGGGCTCAGGGCGCAGTGCTCTGCTCCCCGAGCCCATCCTTTATTGAAGCCTATCATCTGGCTCTAATCAGGTGCTTAAAAAAAAAAAAAAAAAGCCCCCATTGGAATCCATGCGTCCGGCGCCCTGCATGTAGATTAGGGGGTCAGACGCATGGATAGGAGGGGCGGCGCCCCTGCGCCTCCAATGAATGGGCCGCCACTGCTTTTGAGGTCAGTGTGAAATAAGGTACGAAGAAGGGCATAGACCCTGACCTATAGTCAGGGCCAGTGCTACCACTAGGCAAACTAGGCAGCCGCCCAGAGTGCGGCTACAGCCTCTGGTTTGCAAAAATAAGGGGAAACGCCCCTCCAAGTGTAAATTGTACTAATCTTTTATTTAAAAAAAAAAGATGCCAAATGGGAACTCACATAACAAGGTAGATAATAGGCTCATCAGAAAGGTATAAGTCCGAGACACTGTGCAGAATTACCTGCCAAGGAGCCACCAGGGTCCACTGCCACACAGCAGAGTGTTTAGAAAAGCTGTCCAGACACTTCCAAAATAACACTGGAGGTCAGACGTAGCCCGCAGCATAAGTAGGATGACGTCACCGGAATCTGAGCTATGCCTTTCAGAGAATACACCATGCCCTCTTTCTTGAAGATACAGAGATGAAGAGCCTCTACTTATCGGGACCGGCTTGATGACGCTAGAATTTAACAGTAGTTGGATTGCAAATCATATGATTTTTTTTATTACAATGGTATCATCATTGTAATATTTTTGACGGTTTTTTTTTTTTTTTTGGGGGGGGGGGTGCAAGTAGCTGGCCTTGCCTAGAGCGCAAAATAGTCTAGCACCAGCCCTGCCCATAGTCTGCACACCTTTGTGTAAGACCACCAGATGTGTGCCATTGTGCCCACCTGTGAACATCCTCGAAAGCAGAGCGGAGAATAGGTTGCAAAAATATTTTAGAGGCATTATCCAAATTAAGAACATTTTTAGAGCTTTTGGAAAGGGCCAAGGTCATGATCTGCCAGACCTCTGGGTCCAGTCGCTTCCTCAATTCACTTTCCCGTTGAAGGTGATAGGGCCACAACGGAGGTCTGGTGGGAGAAATAATAAGTCAATGAGATGAGGTCAGGGGAGTGAGGCCAGTCTCTGCAAAGACTCTCAAATGGTGTCAGCGCGTGACGGGTGGCCTGGTAGCTAATATGCTCTTGTAACGGAATGTCATGGTAGGATCCAAGGGTGTCAAATGTTACTATCCTAGTGAGGGTAGGAAGTGAATTAATGTCTACAAACTCATCGTCAGTCCACCAGGAAAAATGTCTCGGATTATCACACCCCTGGGGAATATCGGGCATTGAATGAGACGAAGCAAGGATAAATGGTTAGATGTCAGGCCCTCAGAGAATTTGACCCAATCCTGCTGCTTCTCCTTTTACTGTACAGTCACAGGCTGGGGCCGGGTCCATGAGAACCTGAGCTTAACAGAGTTGTATCGAAGGATGCTGGGCAAAAAGAAAACTACTGAGAGAGCAGCTCTGGGTTGAGGCTCAGTATTGTAAAAAAAAAAAAAAAGATTTTTGACTAAAGTACTGTTGAAACCCCTTCCTACCGCCACCTCTCGGCCCTTTAGGAGCTTCTAATCGCCAGTAGGCGGAAGCGGGCATTCGGGTCATGTAAGCTTTCTGGTCCCCGCCGGTGACTGTACTTTGAGCATGCAGAGTATCATAGTTGGTTAAGTGGCTGCTCAACTTTTAGTTCTTTTTACTTGACCTAGCGTCGATATTTTTTCCTGTTTTATAGTGATCATCAGTGCCCTGATTATTAGTGCAGCCCAATCAGTGCCCTGATTATCAGTGCAGCCCCATCAGTGCTGCATATCAGTGCTGAATAAAAGTGCCCTTCATTGCCGCATATCAGTGCCCATCAATGCCACCTGATCAGTGCAGCCTCATCAGTGCCTCTTCATCTATGCTCATCAGTGCAGCTTTTCAGTGCCCATCAGTTCCACCTTTTAAGTACAGCCTTATCCATGCCCATCAATGCAGTCTCATTAGTGCCCATTGGTGCAGCCTCATCAGTGAACAGCATTGCAACCACATCAGTGCCCATCAGTGCAGCTTCATCGGTGCCCATCAGTGCAGCCTACCAGTGCCCATCAGTGCAGCCTTATCAATGCCGATCAATGCAGTCTCATTAGTGCCCATCGGTGCAGCCTCATCAGTGAACAGCAGTGCAACCACATCAGTGCAGCCTCATCGGTGCCCATAAGTGGAGCCTATCAGTGCCCATCAGTGCAGCCTATCAGTGCCCATCAGTGCAGCCTCTTAAGCACACATCAGTGAAGAAGAAATATTACTTATTTACTAAATTTTACAACAGAGACAAAGAAAAAAATGTTTTTGTTCACAATTTTTGGTCTTTTTTTGTTTTGTTTAGCAAAAAATAAAAACCTAGTGATGATTAATTATCACCAAAAAAAAAAAATCTGTAAAATAAATGGCAACATTTTTATTGTGTACGCAGTGTTGCATGACCACGCAATTGTCATTCAAAGCGTGAGCGCTGAAAGCTTAAAATTGGCCTGGGCAAGAAGGCGGAGAAAGTGCCCGCAATTAAAGTGGTTAAGCAGTTACAGCAGCTTTTTTTTTTTTTTTCTTGGGAAAAAATGGTTTAAGCCAGATGAATAAAAGCTGACCATTGTAAGCACCCCTAGCAGTGTTATGCTTGGCCTGCATGTAAATGTGAATAAAATATAAATAACGAGGAATGTTCATTGTGAATTCTGTTACCCAAATACAGTTAGCAGACTATAATATTTTTCGCAACATTGAAAAAATATTTTTTTTCCGACTTCCTCATTTTTCAGCCCTGTCAGTAACTTCCTTTTTATTTTATGCAACTTCATTCTTAATCTTAAGGCAACTGGATGGAAAGGTCATCTGACACCAGTCCTTTAGGTGCCATTAAACCATGTGCTACCCCTGACCTTTTGTGCAGTGTTTGCGGTGAGCCTGTTAGAAGGAGCTAAGGGCAAAACTAAATATTATACAGTATATATTGTATGCTGCAGTCTGTCACTAGAATTAACACAGCAGTTTTTGCTCCCCCCCCCCACGTAACATTGTTTTGTTTCTTGTTGATCCTGCCAGTAGAGACATTTTTTTTCCAATGTCCTTTAGCAAGGTGACAACGATGTTTGTTCTGCAGTGAAATTATATAGTTGTGTTGTCAGCCTTTAGACTAGTTAGGACTTTTCACTAATTCCGTCCCTGGTGCAATTTTTCTTTATATTTCACACACATTAAAATCTGCATTTATTATAAAATCAACTAAAGCCCCTAGAACATTATATATTTTCTGAATGCAGTGGGCCTGTATAGTAAAGAAATGGCAGTCGCAATTTTCTATGTCATACAATATTTGAGTGTAGCACCCTCCTAGGTAGGTGCTAGAGAGAAAGTATAGTTTTGGGTCCTGTCTGCTTACCAGAAGGACTGCAGGTAAATCTATATTGTCCTCTGCTTACCACAGAACAAGATCTGTTAGTGAGGTCTGATCATTTTGCTTGAATGCAACTCGTTCTGTCTGTGGAGTGTTTCACACTGGTCCAATAGGGAGGCATACTTGGGAGGAAACCTGACGAATAAGTGAGCATGCTTTTGGTACAGCCCTGGTGATTTGGCAGAGGAAAAGTTCCTTGGTGCATGCTGGGATACTGTACCTGGAGCACATGTGCTCGAGGTCTTTCGGCTGGATAGTGGAGTCCCGGAGGGAGGGGGCGGCTGCCTCCTACTCTGTAGAGGGGTCGTGAGGCCTCAAGAAAGGTAGTCAACCTGAGGGCCTAGAGAGTGCCAGTGAGGAGCTGAACCCAGAGGTCCAGGGAAGCTGAGGGGAGACACTGGAGGATCTGATTCTGCAGTACAGTGAGTACAGATCTGTGTCTAGGGGCCTGACCTGAGGGGGGCCACCCCTGCAGCTAGGAGAGTCAGCGGAATGGGTATCAGTAAAGGGGATGCTAGTGAGTGTCCCGGAGATAATGTAGGATCACCAAGTCTATTTCTGGAGAGAAAAGAGCAAGGAGACTTAACCCTTTCCATACACGTGGCAGTATGGATTAAACAGCGCTGCTGTTTCCACAAGCAACCTGCTGAGGCAAGTGAGAGTTGTCCTTATCCATTGTGAATACTTACAGTTGGAGTATCCCACTATTCCCTTCTCCCATCTAAGTTCCAAAATAAACACTAATAACCAATACCCCTGGACTGTTTATTGTGTGATGAGCCATTGGGAGTAAGGAGGGATATATGAACTATTCCTTAAGTGACTGTGTGCTTGTCCAGAGGAGGCCCGAGAAGTCATCTTACAGCAGGCCCTACGGGGACATTTGGGGTATCGTCCGGGATTTTCCTCTGAGATACAGCAGCGGTTGCTATCGGCAGTATTTGCTCAAGTAACGCTATATCTTCTCAAGCAGTACTGGAGTGTTAGTGGAGAGAGTAATGTCTACTCTACATTGACCAGAAGTCCCCGAGTGGAAGAAGGGAGCTGAGACATCACTTCCGCCATTGGGTGAAGCTGAGGAGCAGACACTTGTGTGGAGGAGAAAGATGGAGGACGTCGGAGAGAGCCGGAGTGCAGGGGCTATCCCACGTGTTGGCGGAGTACCTGCTGAACAGACTAAGTCACCGGGCTCGACCATGTGGGACACCGGGGTGTGACTAGTGCCCATAGGAAGCCTGGCCCTGTGCAGCAGAGGGGACACAGAGCATCTAGGACTGGTATGTAACCGATGCCTGAATGTGTCCATGCGGCTGAGGGTGTGGGCACTGCAGTGACATGTTGTTGCAAACGGAGAGGAGTGATTGCCCGCCCAGGAGACTGTATGTGAGCTGAGAAACAGGAATCACACAGGAGTTGCTGACACCTATGGCGATTCCTGTGGGAAGTGGATGGAAAGTGCCGCAAGCACCGCTGGGGCTGGGGCTGGGACCAGTGATGCACACCCATACCACCTTCTGCAAAGCCAGGGAGACTCACATTTCAGAGGTGCAGTGTAAGCTAATTGTGAGGACCGAGAAGCGGCCGCAAGAGTCATCGGCAACAGTTGCAATGACGGACAGTCTGGTTCTTAAAGAGACAGAGGGGAATCAATGGGCTCACAAGTTGAGGGCTTCCAATGCGTCCAGGGAGGAGGAAGTCGGGGCCTTCGGCATAGGGTCACCCAGTTTCCAACATCAGTGTGTGTCCCTGGAGGAGGGGATTGATGATTGGAAATCTGAAGCAGGGACTGAGTGGAACTGGAAAACTGAGGAGAGAAGTAGCCCTGTGAGTTCAAGTTCCCTCAGTGAAGAGACTAAGGCGGCCATCATTCGAATGCAGTTTGCCAGGAATCTGGGGTTCTGCGAGGCCTATGCCACAAGGGTCCCAGATCTGTCCCCACCTCGCAACTATGCCCGGGCTTGGGGTTCAGAACTACGCTTGTGCTAGCCTCCTCAAACGAGTGGAGAACCTATACACCCCACCTGGCAGAGGAGACAGGGAGAAACTCCCCAGGTTCTCTTGCTTTCAGCGTCTTGTACAAAAGAAGGTGGCCCTGGAATATGGATATGACTATCCATACGCTCCTCAGGAGATAATGGAGGGGATTGAAGAAAAGAGAGGGGCTTGGTGTGATGAAGCTGTTTGGGATTTTATCTATGTCCCTAAACCTTACAGGAACCAGTCTAAGCCTCAACTGTGGGACACCTTCAAATCTGTAAAGGTAAATTGGAATCTGGGACAGGCTATCTACATTGATCAAGCAGAAGTCAACTGCCCAGATGGAAGAGGCCAAGCCTGGGCCATCAGCATCCAAACTCCTGAGAGAAAGATCATCTGCATACCGCATCCGGATCATTATTACTGAAGTGTGCAGAGTTTTTATCTGTCAGGAAAATTTAGTTACAAAGAGGCCTGAAGAGTTCTGTTGACACTAAAGTTGCTGTTAGGTTGGAGGCCCTATTCCAGAATTCCCTTTCCTTCTATCCTTGCAAAAGAAGATGGGATTCAGGGAAACTGCTACAGTTTCTTCACCTGGGAGAAGGACTTCTACCGCAGAGAACATCTCCTGTTAAAGCCAGGGGCAAACCCCCTACTTCACAGAGACATCCTGTTTAAAGGGCTTTTGTGAAGATCTTCTTGGTTTTTGGACCTCTTTTGTCACAAGAAGAAGTGTTAAAAGAGGACACTTTGCAAAGATACTTTGTTTAACCACTTAAGCCCCGGAAGATTTTACCCCCTTCCTGACCAGGGCCTATTTTGCGATTCGGCACTGCAGGACTTTAACGGACAATTGCGACGCTGTACCCAAATTAATTTGATGTCCTTTTTTTCCCACAAACAGAGCTTTCTTTTGGTGGTATTTGATCACCTGTGCGATTTTTATTTTTTGCGCTATAAACAAAAAAAAGAGCGTCAATTTTGAAAAAAATAATATTTTTCACAATTTTTTATATGAAATTCCCCCCCCAAAAAAAGTAAAAATCTAAATTTTTTAACATTTTAGGCCAATTTGTTTTCTGCTACATATTTTTTGTAAAAAAAATCGCAATAAGCGTATTTTGATTGGTTTGCGCAAAAGTTATTGCGTTTACTAACTAAGGGAAAGATTTATGTCATTTTTATAGTTTTTTTTTTAACTAGTAATGGCGGCGATCTGCGATTTTGTTTTTTTGCGGGACTGCGACATTGAGGCGGACAGATCGGACTCCTAACTGACATTTTTGACACTTTTGGGAGTACCAGTGACATTACTACAGTAATCAGTGCTATACATATGCACTGTTACTGTAAAAATGACACTGGCAGGGAAGGGGTTAACTTTATTAGTGATCAAGGGGTTAAAGCGGAGTTCCAGCCTAGCCGCACACTCACCTGTCCCACGGTCCAGCGATGCGCCGTCTCTGCTCCGCGGCGCCGGCATCACTGATGTGGGCACCCGGCTGTGACAGTTTGCGGCTTCACAGTCGGGTACGCACTGCGCATGCGCGAGTTGCGCTACGCGTCGTGATTGGCCGGCAATCTTCTGGGACCTCTGACATGTCCCAGAAGATTGCAGGGAGGGAGGGAGAGAGGAGAACTTCCGCTCAGGGCGTCGCGGCGCTCCGAGCGGAAGTGGGAGCGGGTACCTGTCAAAACTAGGTACCCGCTCCCCCCCCAAAAAATGACATGCCAAATGTGGCATGTCAGGGGGTTAGGACTATTTAAAGCGGAAGTTCCACTTTTGGGTGGAACTCCGCTTTAAGTGTGTCCCTAGGGGCGTGATTCTAACTGTAAAGGGGCGTGGCTTGTGATGTAACCACAGAGACATACGATCCTACATAGCATCAGGATCGTATGATCTCTGTTCTTACATCAGGGAGAATGACAGGCGGCTTTGTTTACATCAGCCGTCTGTCTTTCTCCCTCTCCAGCGGGAGATCGCGAGTGACCGGCGGACATCGGACCCGCCGGTCACTTCAGCGGGGATGCCCGTGAACAAGCGGGGGCGGGAGCGCGCCTCTGGCGGCACGCGCTCGCCCCCTGCAGGCTCCTGGGCGAGCGACGTAGTACTACGTCACTTTGCCCAGGAGGGGCTGACTGCCGCAGTAAATATACCGTGGGCAAGCGGTTAAGGGGCTGGCAGTGTTGAAGATCTCTACAGGAATGTTAGAGCTAGAGATGATGCTGGTGAGAAGGTCGCCTCTGTGGAGTGGGCAGTCTCACCCTGAGTATATAGGATGTGTAAATTGCTGTGTACTCCCTTTTTTTTCCTTTGCAGGCTTGCAGAGGACCTTCAGGCCTTGGAGAGGCCATCCACTGTCCTCAATGTACATATGTAAAGTCGTCATGTGCAGATTTTTTGTTTGGCGGGGGTTGCATTGGTCCAAATGCACCAGGTGCCTTTCCTATTTGTAAATATTGTACAGCAGAGATATATATTTTTTCATGTAACTTATTGTAAAAAAAAAAAAAAAAAAAATCAGATTTTTTAAATTTAAATCTGTTTTTTTTTTTTTATCACATTTTTTAAAATATTTTAATAAAATGCTTTTGGAGTAAAAATCGAAAGATAGTTTTCTATTTAGGATACATTAAATAATTTAGTTTATTCAGCATGAAATGGAGCTCAGTTATGTAGCATGAGGCTGTATATTCTGCAATATTTACATTTTTGGTAAACTCATTCAATGAATCCAAGCTCTGCAAGCTGAGATAACATGCGCTGCATTGATGCATTCACACAATTCACAGTAACCATGAGATAAAACGAAGTACAGGAATATTGCTTTATCCAATTGTTTTACAAATCTATGTACACTACAAACTGTATGATTGGATCGGTTCTGATATCGCTGTTTTACTAACCTGACAGCTTATTATTCTAAATAGGAATACATTCTAACTACCAGCAAGAATGAGTCTTTTATTTAAAGAGCACCTGTCATTTCAGATCCATCATGGCAGCGCCTGTTAGTGGGCATCCACTCACCTGCTGCCGCCACGTCCCTCAACTTGTTGTGTCACTGCCGCATCACCAGCTGTCCCAATTAAGTGAATGGGACTGTCAGTGAGTCAACAGCAGGTCAGAGGAGGAGCCACTGTGGGACAGAAATGACAGTTGCTCTTTAAGAATGATGATTTAAATCGAATCCACCCTGTGAGGAAATATAATTCCTGCACGGGTTAGCTTGTGCTCTTATCATAATTAACCACTTCTGGACCGGAAAGGATTTACCCCCTAATGACCAGGCCATTTTTTGCAATTTGGCACTGCGTTATTATAACGGACAATTGCGCGGTCGTACGATGCTGTACCCAAATAAAATTGATGTCCTTTTTTTTTTCACAAACAGAGCTTTCTTTTGGTGGTATTTGATCACCTGTGCGATTTTTATTTTTTGCACTATAAAAAAAAAAATGGCAATTCTGAAAAAAAAAAAACAATATTTTTCACATTCTGCTATATAATATTCCCCCCCAAAAAAATTTAAAAATCAAACTTTTTTAACATTTTAGGCCAATTTGTTTTCTGCTACATATTTTTGGTAAAAAAAAAAATAGCAATAAGCGTATTTTGATTGGTTTGCGCAAAAGTTATTGCATCTACTAACTACGGGAAAAGTTTATGTCATTTTTATTGTTTTTTTTTTTTTACTAGTAATGGCGGCGATCTGCGATTTTTAGCGGGACTGCGACATTGCGGCAGACAGATCGGACCCCTAACTGACATTTTTTACACTTTTGGGGGACCGGTGATATTACTACAGTAATCAGTGCTAAAGATATGAACTGTTACTGTAATAATGACACTGGCAGGGAAGGGGTTAACACTGTGGGTGATCAAGGGGTTAAATGTGAGCCTAGGGGAGTGATTCTAACTGTATGGGGGCAGGGCTTATGGAATGACCATAGAGACATGTGATCCTATATAGAAGGATCACAGGTGCTCTGTGATCATCCCAGGGAGAAGAACGGTCAGCTGTGTTTATAACAGCTGACCGTTCTTCTCTCTCGGCGGGGAGCGATCGCAGGGTGTCAGGCGGCAATCAGAGCCACCTGCCCCATGTATCAGAGTCCCCGCTGCCGAGTGGGGGCGGGAGCGAGCCGCGGGTGGCGCGCACCCGCCCCCTAGCTGCAGGTGCGCGACCAACGTATACCTACGTCGGTTCACGCAGGAGGGCCAGCCTGTCGCAGTAAAACTGCAGCGGGCGGTCCTTAAGTGGTTAAAGACTTAATATTCAAATGACTACATGAGAGAGGTCTGGACAGGTGCTCTTTATCGGAAAAGGGAAAATTGTATGCTTCTTACCTTTTTGGAGAAAACATTTGTAAGCAATCCCCAGTGCTCCCAGTAATAGTAATAATATGGGGATTACGATCGCTGCCTTGACCCCAGAGGATAAACCACGCTCTGTAGAAAGAAAAAGCACAAGTTTAGGAAGAAAAGATGGTGTGATCACCGTTGTAATGCAGATGTTGGAGTTGATTTACTATTTACTAAAACTGGAGAGTGAAAAATCTGGTGCAGCTCTGCATGGAAACCAATCAGCTTCCATGTTTGTTTTTTTTGTCAAAGCTTAATTGAACAAGCTGAAATTAGAATCTGATTGGCTACCATGCAGAGCTGCACCAGATTTTGCACTCTCCAGTTTTAGTAAATCCAATGGTGGCCTGTGTATAGGGGGCGCAGGGGCGCCGCCCCCCCCCCCCCCAAAAAAAAAAGATTAAAAAAAACAATAATTCAATTTTTAGCCCACTAGGGGCACCGGACTTAGTGGTGGCTATGGGAGGGGGTGGGGTTTTCCACCCCACGTGCGGCGGGCAGAGGCGCCGATTGGCGGCCTTCTGGGGGTCACCGGGGCGCAGAGCAATGCGCCCCGACACTCCCCACTTTTGTGATGTCCTGGCTGTGATTGGTCCAGGCTCCAACCCTGACCAATCATCATTCAGGACATCCTGATCCTGCTGACGTCATTGGGGGTGGTGCCGGTGCGTGCGTCAGTCACTCACTGTCACCGCCCGATGAAGAGGACGAGGAGAGGAGCAGCGCGCCGTGGACTCACCTTCCCGCCGGACCGGTTCCCGCCGCCGTCAGAAGAAGAAAGAAGAGGACTCGAGGAGAGGAGCAGTGCACCGTGGACTCACCTTTCCGCCGGACTGGTTCCCGCCGCCGTCAGGACTCAGAAGAAGGAAGAAGAGGACAGGGAGAGGAGCAGCGCGCCGTGGACGTCACCTTCCAGCCAGACCGGTTCCCGCCGCCGTCAGAAGAAGGAACAAGAGGACTTGAGAAGAGGAGCAGCGCGCCGTGGACGTCTCGCAGGCAGCCCAGGAGAGCAGGTAAGTGAGGCAGCTGCAGCGCGATGCCATGACCTGTGACCTGACCTGTGACATGACTGTGACATGACTGTGCCATGACCTGTGAAATGACCTGTGACATGACTGTGACATGACTGTGACCTGACCTGTGACATGACTGTTACATGACCTGTGATCTGACCTGTGACATGACTGTGACATGACTGTGACCTGACCTGTGACATGACTGTGACATGACTGTGACATGACTGTGACCTGACCTGTGACATGACTGTGACATGACTGTGACCTGGCCTGTGACATGGCCTGTGACATGGCCTGTGACATGACTGTGACATGACTGTGACCTGACCTGTGACATCACTGTGACTTGACTGTGACCTGACCTGTAACATGACTGTGACCTGACCTGTGACCTGACTGTGACATGACTGTGACATGCCTGTGACATGACCTGTGACATGACTGTGACCTGACCTGTGACATCACTGTGACTTGACTGTGACCTGACCTGTAACATGACTGTGACCTGACCTGTGACCTGACTGTGACATGACTGTGACATGACTGTGACATGCCTGTGACATGACCTGTGACATGACCTGTGACCTGACCTGTGACATGACTGTGACATGACTGTGATATGCCTGTGACATGACCTGTGACATGACTGTGACATGACTGTGACCTGACCTGTGACATGACCTGTGACATGACTGTGACATGACTGTGACCTGACCTGTGACATGACTGTGACCTGACCTTTGACATGACTTTGACATGACTGTGACATGACCTGTGACCTGTTACCTGACCTGTGACATGACTGTGACCTGACCTGTGACCTGACCTGTGACCTGACCTGTGACATGACCTGTGACATGCCTGTGACATGACCTGTGACATGACTGTGACATGACTGTGACATGACTGTGACATAACCTGTGACATGACTGTGACCTGACCTGTGACATGACTGTGACATGACCTGTGACATGACCTGTGACATGCCTGTGACATGACTGTGACCTGGCCTGTGACATGGCCTGTGACATGGCCTGTGACATGACTGTGACATGACTGTGACCTGACCTGTGACATCACTGTGACTTGACTGTGACCTGACCTGTAACATGACTGTGACCTGACCTGTGACCTGACTGTGACATGACTGTGACATGCCTGTGACATGACCTGTGACATGACTGTGACCTGACCTGTGACATCACTGTGACTTGACTGTGACCTGACCTGTAACATGACTGTGACCTGACCTGTGACCTGACTGTGACATGACTGTGACATGACTGTGACATGCCTGTGACATGACCTGTGACATGACCTGTGACCTGACCTGTGACATGACTGTGACATGACTGTGATATGCCTGTGACATGACCTGTGACATGACTGTGACATGACTGTGACCTGACCTGTGACATGACCTGTGACATGACTGTGACATGACTGTGACCTGACCTGTGACATGACTGTGACCTGACCTTTGACATGACTTTGACATGACTGTGACATGACCTGTGACCTGTGACCTGTTACCTGTCCTGTGACATGACTGTGACCTGACCTGTGACCTGACCTGTGACCTGACCTGTGACATGACCTGTGACATGCCTGTGACATGACCTGTGACATGACTGTGACATGACTGTGACATGACTGTGACATAACCTGTGACATGACTGTGACCTGACCTGTGACATGACTGTGACATGACCTGTGACATGACCTGTGACATGCCTGTGACATGACTGTGACCTGTGACCTGACCTGTGACCTGTCCTGTGACATGCCTGTGACATGACCTGTGACATGACCTGTGACATGCCTGTGACATGACCTGTGACATGCCTGTGACATGACCTGTGACCTGACTGTGACATGACTTGTGACATGACTGTGACCTGACTGTGACATGACCTGTGACATGACTGTGACATGACCTGTGACCTGACCTGTGACATGACTGTGACATGACCTGTGACATGACTGTGACATGCCTGTGACATGACCTGTGACCTGACCTGTGACATGACTGTGACATGACTGTGACATGACTGTGACATGACTGTGACCTGACCTGTGACATGACTGTGACATGACTATGACATGACTGTGACCTGGCCTGTGACATGGCCTGTGACATGGCCTGTGACATGACTGTGACCTGACCTGTGACATCACTGTGACTTGACTGTGACCTGACCTGTAACATGACTGTGACCTGACCTGTGACCTGACTGTGACATGACTGTGACATGCCTGTGACATGACCTGTGACATGACTGTGACCTGACCTGTGACATCACTGTGACTTGACTGTGACCTGACCTGTAACATGACTGTGACCTGACCTGTGACCTGACTGTGACATGACTGTGACATGCCTGTGACATGACCTGTGACATGACCTGTGACCTGACCTGTGACATGACTGTGACATGACTGTGATATGCCTGTGACATGACTGTGACCTGACCCGTGACATGACTGTGACATGACCTGTGACATGACTGTGACCTGACCTGTGACATGACTGTGACATGACTGTGACCTGACCTGTGACATAACTGTGACCTGACCTTTGACATGACTTTGACATGACTGTGACATGACCTGTGACCTGTTACCTGACCTGTGACATGACTGTGACCTGACCTGTGACATGACTGTGACCTGACCTGTGACCTGACCTGTGACATGACTGTAACATGACTGTGACCTGACCTGTGACATGACTGTGACATGACCTGTGACATGACTGTGACATGACCTGTGACATGACTGTGACATGACCTGTGACCTGACCTGTGACATGACCTGTGACCTGACCTGTGACATGACCTGTGACATAACCTGTGACATGACTGTGACATGACTGTGACATAACCTGTGACATAACCTGTGACATGACTGTGACCTGACCTGTGACATGACTGTGACATGACTGTGACATGACCTGTGACATGACCTGTGACATGCCTGTGACATGACTGTGACCTGTGACCTGACCTGTGACCTGTCCTGTGACATGCCTGTGACATGACCTTTGACATGACCTGTGACATGCCTGTGACATGACCTGTGACATGCCTGTGACATGACCTGTGACCTGACTGTGACATGACCTGTGACATGACTGTGACACGACCTGTGACCTGACTGTGACATGACCTGTGACATGACTGTGACATGACCTGTGACCTGACCTGTGACATGACTGTGAAATGACCTGTGACATGACTGTGACATGCCTGTGACATGACCTGTGACATGACTGTGACATGCCTGTGACATGACCTGTGACATGCCTGTGACATGACCTGTGACCTGACTGTTACATGACCTGTGACATGCCTGTGACATGACTGTGACATGACCTGTGACATGCCTGTGACATGACCTGTGACATGACCTGTGACATGCCTGTGACATGACTGTGACATGACTGTGACATGACATGTGCCATGACCTGTGACATGCCCTTACCATGACCTGTGACATGCCTGTACCACCCCTACCGAAGAAGCCAAACGGAGCCCACGCTCCAGGCGTAACGCGTATAGGGAGGCGGAGCCTGCGTGCCTGACGCCGATCGCTCGGGTGCTACTCTCTAACACTGAATGCCATAACAGCAGGCACGGCTGAGTGCCCAACAAATGTGAGTTACCTCTTTATGCTCAATAAAAGCTCATTATTTACATTCAGAGAGCACTAGATCTTTGCTTTATCTTTATTTTATGTCCTGGCGACCCCCGGAGGTGAAGGCTGGAGAGGTTACCTGTGATAGTCTGTTTATCCCCTGATATGCTCATGCTGGCCCGTTTGGGTCTGGTATCAAGGTGAGAGGCCAATCTTACTGGTGGAGGGAGTTCACACACTGGTGGTTCCTGCTTGATTCACAAGGGATTGAGGCTGTCCTATCATCACCTGGATATACTAATCATTACTTTGGAGCACTTTATATGAACATTTATGTTTCATCAGAGCACATATGATGGACACCATATTTTGTTGATAACACTTGTTGATTCATGTAATCACTAATTATTTTTGTGCACTTCTGGCGCAGCACGTTTTTTGATTTTTATGCCTGTACCATCACCTGTGCCATGCCTATACCATCACCTGTGCCATGCCTATACCATCATCTGTGCCATACCTGTACCATCACCTGTGCCATGCCTTTACCATGACCTCAAAGTCACGCAATTTTTTACTGCGTTTTTTTGCCGCGAAAAAATACCTATTACATTTTTCTTTTTGCGCCCCCCCCCCCAAAAAAATTCTGAGCACCAGCCGCCACTGAGTAAATCAATCCTATTGTGTATGCTCATCAGCACCACTACATGTGTCTTCATAGAGGACATCAGAGTTCTACAAGAGGTGCATTGTCTAGTCCAAACAAAGAAAATTACAAAAATCTGACGTTAAGAGCCGGTTCACACTACCACGGCCAGAAAGTCGCCCACGTGACTTGAAGAGACTTGTTTAGAGACTTGGAAGAGACTTGGATGAGACTTGGAAGAGACTTGGAAGAGACTTGGAAGAGACTTGGAAGAGACTTGGAAGAGACTTGTGCACTACTTTGAAGAGACAGGCGACTTTGTCTGTGGGGAATGCCTGGCTAATCTCTTTCTTCTTCCTGGAAAGTCTGATAACAAGTCGTGTCAATTAAGATAAGGAGGCAACTCCCATTGAAGTATATGGGACAGTCGGATCACAAGTCGCCTCAAAGTAGTACAGGACCCTTTTCTGAAGTCGGAGCAACTTCAGTAGTGCCAATTAAGACGGCACTGATTGATTAACATTGCTTTTGTTATGTCAAGCGACCTGGGGCTACACAAGTCGCCTCACAAGTCGTGCTAGTGTGAATGGGCTCTTATTGTAGTTGGCCACCAGTTTTGCAAATATCTCAGGAGGGATTTTGTCCCACTCCTCTTTGCAGATCTCCTCCAAGTCATTCAGGTTTCGAGGCTGATGTTTAGTAACTCGAACCTTTCGCTCCTTCTGCATATTTTCTATAGGATTAAGGTCTGGAGACTGGCTAGGCCACTCCAGGACCTAAATGTGCTTCTTCTTTAGCCACTCCTTCGTTGCCTTGGCCATGTGTTTTGGGTCATTGTCATGCTGGAATACCCATCCATGACCCATTTTCAATGCCCTGGCTGAGGGAATGAGGTTGTCTTGTATTTAATGGCTTGTATTTAAGCAATGAGGTGCTGTTGCTTCAACAGGAACATGAACTGACCATTAAGGGGAAGTGAGCAACTTCTCAGCATGATGTGAAACTGAGAAGCAGAAAGAAGGGCAATGATCTAGCTAAAAGTGTCTGGTGGTGACATTAGTCTGGAGGGTTTGCTGGTTTCAGTAGTGAAGGACTTGTTTGAGGTTGACTTTTGTATGTGAGGGGAGTGGTGACTACAGAAATACACCTATTAGCCATAGCATTATGATGGCCCACCTAATATTGAGTAGCCGCCCTTTAGCCACCAAAACAGCCCCGATCTATCATAGCATTGACATCACTAGACCTCTGAACAGGGCAGCCATCAGAAATTTTGGGGCCCCTTACACAGTTTTGGGGCCCCTTACACAGTTTTAGGCCACCAACCACCAATATTCCCCAGGGCCCGCCTACCATGTTGTTGTCATCCTCCTCCCGTCCCATGTCCTCCTTCTCCTCCAGTCCCATGTCCTGCTTTATTCCATGTCCTCATCTTTCTCCTCCAGTCCCATGTAATCCTCCTCCAGTCCCATCTCCTCCATCCCAGAAAAATAAAGGTGAATGGTTCTAGTAAATCCTGCCCCTCCTATCCAGGCGTGAACAGCTGGAGAACAGGGGAGGGTAGGGCCTACAGCTGTGTGTAAGGGCTAGTGAGGGGCAGGATCCCCCACATAGTGCCAGTCTGCAAGGGAACGGCGGAACTTACAATTGAATGGTATTGTAAGAACAGATGGCAACCCTACCCTGTTTGGGGCAACTCGTGATGGCCGGGCCCCCTACATGTGTATGGGCTGTACCCCCTTGATGGCGGCCCTGCCTCTGAAGGTATGCTGTGGTATCTGGCACCAAGCGTCAGTAGCATGTAAGCAGGTGCTGACAGGATGCCTGAGTATTTTAGCCCTGTCTGCACTGCATTGTTATTTATGCAGAAAATGCTAGGTAGCTGCTGCCTGGCAGGGAGGGAAAGGGTTAAAGTATAACTAAAGGTAAAACATTTTATATTCGTTTTGGATAGAGTGGAGAGGAATTAGAGCCCCTGTCAGTTTTTATTGCTGTCTGGTTGCTATTGCTGTTTTTATTGTCGTATTTACCATTATCATTGAACGTAAGAGAATCCCAAATTTTGGGTTGTCCCCAGAAAAGTAAGCGAGGGGGAAATCTTCCGATGGGGACACTAGTTCTGGTGGCCCGGGGGCAGTGTTGCCAACCGTCAGTATTTTTACTGGCAGCCAGTAAAAAACAGGCACTTTTCCCCTGCCAGTAAATGCCAGTGACAGAAAAAGGTGGCCAGTAAAAAAATATGACTGTGATGCTTGGTCGGCCAAGTCCATCCGAGTGCCTGCTACAGTGTGTTCGGGCGGCGCCAGTGGGGGGGCAGGTTTGGCAGAGGTGATGCCTGAGCGTTTCATGTAATGTCATGGTGCAAGGGAGCAGAGCGGAGCAGTCGGAGCCTCGTGTGTGGGTCTGCTGGATGGGAGCAAGGCAACCTGGGAGCGGGACTGTCAGTGCGGTTTGGACTAGAGTGGACTGAAGGGACCACCTGGTGAGGAGAGAGTGTCAGTGTGACTCAGGAGGGGATGTGTCATGTTGGTGAGGGGTCATCATCATCTGTGATCATCAGTCAACTTCATGTGTCCTGTCCCTGACCTACTTCCTTACTATAGTGAACAATATGCACTATTGTCTTAACATCTACCCTAAATCACAATGCTAATTGCATATTGTACTTGTTTGTAGCCTAAATACAAAAAATTGCACCTAAAACTGTAATTTTGTAATTTTTGGAAATGCCAGTAAAAACTTGACTGTGCCAGTAAATTTTGGGTATTGTGTCAGTAATTTTTAATTTGGTAGTATGGCAAAACTGCCTGGGGGTCCCCAAAGAATTCCATTAATATGTAGGGATTTCCTCTCATTTCCTATTTGACTATGGGACAGGAAGTAAAAGGAAATCTCCAAAATGGGACACAGATGCCAAAAAAAAAAAATCTGACAGGGGTTACAACCCTCCCTTACTCTATCCAAAATGGGAAAAAAAAAAACGTTTTTTCTATATACTTATTTCCTGCATCTCTGTTTTTGGTGGGCTGCTGCTGGGCTCTGCTCCTAACTGTGTATATAAAACCAGGTGAGAGGTTTACTAAGATGAGTCCAGCTACATGGGAAAAGAGAGGCTGACTGCTGCAATGTAATCCAATCCTTCAGCACATCATCTGTGTCTAATCATGCCGCCGAGGCTGCGTGCACATAATCACGTAGATCTACATTATTATGCGCAGCCGATCTGCCCTGTCACAGTAAATCTGTGTGGGTCGGTCTGAAAGGGGTTAAAGTGTATTTTTTTCCCAAAATACTGCATTTGCAAAACCACTGCGCAGATAACGTTTGACAAAAAAAAATTGCAACGATCGCCATTTTGTTCCCTAGGGTCTTTGCTAAAAAAAAATGTATATTGCTTGGGGGGTTATAAGTAATTTTCTAGCAAAACTGATTTAAGCTTGTAAACAAAAGGATCCAGGTAAAAGCCTGGTCTTCAAGTGGACAATAAATAAAGAAAAAAAAAAATAGGTCTGCATTATCTAATTATAATTACCTGTTACTTTCAGCGTAAAGTTTACAGTGCTCTCATTTTCCAGGGATCGATGCATCACAGTACAGGAATACACATCTCCATCTTCCTCTAGGTTGGAAGGTTTCACAGTCAGCAGGCTGGTGGCATTGAACATCCCATCGTTGTTCTCCTCTGGCAGAGTATAATAAGTGGATCTGTCCATTGATATTCTCATACTGGACCCTTTAATGTACTTCACCCAGCGGATCTTCACCATTTCTGGGTAAAGCGTAGTGACTTCACATGTGATGGATCTCTCACTTCCAAGTTCAACGGTTATTTCAGAAGGTAATGTCACCTGAGGTGCAACTGTGCAAGGACAGATGTATTTATAATTATCATACCGCAACAACATCCTCTTCCAGGTCTACTGATGATGGGTAACTGCCATGGAAATCCAACCTGTGGAAGGGTTTGCAGGTTTGGACATCCCTGGCTACTAATAAAGTAAGAATTTTACCCAAATTCTTGGTCCAAACCCATGTTCTGTCAAAATTAGAAGGAAGCTGCAAGGGTCAGCCCATACAACAGTGGCCAGGACATTCCCTGTCCTGCAGTTGTACATACACAAAGGAGCAGGGACGCTTATGACATCATTCACCTTATATGGCAATATTAGGTCAATGACATTGAACTAGTATGGCAATGTGGCCATACTAGGTCAATGATGGCATGAGCATCCCCACCCCACAGCTACACATACACAAAGAGGTAGAGATGCTCATGACATCATTGAGCCAGTAAGGTCATATTAGTTCATGTGCCCATAATAGGTCAATTATATCACAAGCATCCCTGCCCCACAGCTTTATGTACACAAAAAGGTGGGGATACTCATGGCATATTTGACCTAATATGGTGAAATGGTCAAATCAGCCGAGTGTCATTGACAGTGGCGGCTGGTGCTCCATGGGCCGGGGGAGCGGCAGATGGACCGCACCAAAAACACCCCCCCACACGACGGACTACACCAGACCGCACACTATACCCCCCCCAGGACCGCAGCAGGACCCCGTCCCCCCCCCGGCTCACTCACCCTGCCTGGACGCCTGGACATCTGGACATGTGCAGCAGCAAGCGGCTTTGGCTTTGGCTTCTTTCCCCTCAGTCTTCTGCGTCTCCTCCTCCATGCCCAATGACATGGCTTCTGCTTTCGGCCAATTGGGAAACGGGTCTCAGGACCCGTTCCTGATTGGCCAGGAGGAGGATCCGTGTGACAATAGCGAATTTTCATTCGCTATTGTCACACAGCTGGGTGGGCTCGGGGTATAGTGCTCTGCGCCCCGAGCCCACCCTTTCTTTTTAGCCTATTAGAGCCTCTGGCTCTAATCACATGCTAAAAAAAAACCCATCCTATTGAACTCCATGCGTCCAGCGCCCTGCATGTAGATTGGGGGGGGGGGGCGGCGCCCCTGCGTTCCCAATGCACCAGCTGCCACTGGTCATTGTATATAAAACAAAAACTATCAGCGCAAAAAAATATCAATAGTGAATGGTGCAATAAACAAATGATAAAAAGACCAGCTGCACACACTAAAAGTGTCTAAACCACACAATGTAAACTAAATAAACCAAAAACGAGTGTTGCGCTAGTCATGTGCACACATAGTGTAATAAAACTCAAAATCAGTGTCCATACATGTTCCAATGTCCATACAATCAATCAAATAAACGGTGAATCCACGTGTCCAAAAGAATCTTGTGCAAAACGTAATTAGTACTTTTGTGAGTAGTGCAATCCCACCACCAGGTGAATTGGTCTCTCACCTCCACTATAGACCCACTGCTGGGTCAATCACAGCGTTGTATATACACAGGGACCTTCAGATAGTAAAGGCTATGGATAGCCTATCACCTCCAGAGGGATTCTCACCAATAGACATAAAAGGGGAAC
The DNA here is from genome assembly GCF_965119305.1 of Pelophylax lessonae. NCBI lineage: Eukaryota > Metazoa > Chordata > Amphibia > Anura > Ranidae > Pelophylax > Pelophylax lessonae. The sequence goes on along the minus strand of NW_028120044.1, from coordinate 69,066 downwards.
AAAGGAAGAGATCTAGTGCTCTCTGTATGGTTGCAGTAAACCGCTTTATTGAGAAAAGGCATGGTACTCACAAAGGTGGCGCTTCCAAAGCGCATAGCAATCAGCATAAACGGTATCTAGGAAGAGACAGCTTCCAGCACGCAGGCTCTGTCCCCTATACGCGTGACGTCGAAGCCCAACCACAGGCGTTGACTTCCTCAGTAGGGGTCAGTGGTCATTGACCTAATATGGCCATGTGGCCGTATTGGTTCAATGATGTCACTAGCATCCCCACCCCGCAGCTGCATGTACACAGGAGCAGGGGTGTTCATGACATCATTGACCTAGTATGGTCACATGGCCATATTAGTTCAATGTCATTGACCTAAAATGGTCATGTGGCTATACTAAGTCAATGATGTTACATACACCCTCGCTCCTTTGTGTATGTGTAGCTGCTGGGCGGAAAATACTCTGGCCGCAGCTGATTGGGTTTGCATTGACAGATTTTTACTAAATTCACTCAAACATGGGTTCAGACCAAACCCAAGCTCATGCCTACTCATCACTATGTAGTACTGCCCCCTAGAGAACTGCTGCGAATTACACTTTCTGGATTCCCCTGGGTTACCCTTAGCAACTGACAGCAGATAAACAGCAATGAAAGTTCTTGGCTCAGTCAATTATCAATCCAGGGGATGTTGGTTTTTGTGGTTTTATTTAGAACTTGGATAGTAGAAGGGATGAGTGGGATACTCCAACTAGTAACTATGCACAATCTTGAGGACAACTGACTGTAGAATGGGGCAAGGCCGCTGCTTCACTCTGCCACTGAAGTGAAGATATTATATATTAAATGTTCCCGCTTGAAGATTCTCTTCAGGGTCATAAACTCAGCACCCCCTTTACTCTCACTGCCTGTGCGCTGACACCCCTCTGCTGACTTTAGCCACTGGAGTGGTCCCCTTCCTGGCAGACCCCTGGGCAGGTTTCTCTGTACTCACGGACACTGTTTTTCCAGAGTCACCATTGCCTCCAAACTCCACAGTCAGCTTCCACTGGACCTCTGGGTTCAGCCACACTTTCTGGTTCACCAGGCTGACTGCCTGTTGTGACCACCTTCCACAGCTTTAGTAGTGGAGACACCTTCCTTCTGGGACTTGGCTTCCTGCCCAAAGACCCCCTGCCACATGTGCCCTTGGCTTTTAAAACAGGATGCACCACTTTCCTGTGCCAACCCAAAAGTCACAAAAGCCTGTTTGTCACTGGCTGGGTTTCCTCCACCGTCCAACAGGCCTCCCCTATTGGATACAGTGGGGACACTCCCTCAGCCCAGATGAATCACACCCTGGACACATGTAACAGGCCTAACTAGAAATCCTGCTCCCTGATAAGCAGACAGAGCAACTATGTTTTACCTGCTACTCCCCTGATAAGCAGGCAGAGCAAATTACACTCCCTACCTAGCACCTATCTACCTATAAAAAGGTAAACAGAGGTCTGAAGCTCCCTCTACTGAATCGGACTTAGAGCTTTCCAATCAGCAAAGTTCTAGCTTTCTGTTGATTGGAGAGCTCTAGCTTTGATTTAGCAAAGAGTGTGTTGGACCTTTGCAGAGAGACCACTGCATCTACACAGAGAGCAAGGGTTCTCCTCTCCAGTATGCTGGCCAGGGACTGGCTTTTCTACTCTTTGGCTGTTTTTTAAAGGAAATTCATTTTAAGACTTTGTAGACGTTTTGTCTTGATGTACCAAGAATGAGCTGATTGAAACTGAAATTTCAACTGGGCTTTTAAAACTATTTACACTTGGGTAGGAAGATACGTTGGGCTTTAAAATTTTGCTCTACTTTCTCTTTGACAAGCTCCATGTTTTCCAAAATACCGTTGTCATCACTTACCTGACACATGAACAGCTACCGTGCCTGATTTTTTATCAGGAGAGACTGTAACGGAACAGATATATTCACCGTCGTCCCCGATCTGAACCCGCGGTATATAGATACTGGCATTGCCTGATCGGAGATCGCTGTCAGACATCTTTGTTCCGGGTCTGGTTGGGGAATGCCTGAAACTTTCAAAGTGGTACACCATCCATAACCGCTGGTCAGGTGATCTCAGAGTCCAGATGACTTCCACCATTTGTAGATTGAGAGGTGTACGGTGACCGGAGACAAGACAAGGAATCGTCACATCGTCCCCCACCATGGCTTTCAGGGGGGATTTGTTCACAGTGACCTCCCAAGTCTCTGAAAATGAAAACAAAGGACAGTGATGACAGTACTCTTAACAACTTTCAGGGGGGGGGGCACCAGCCCTCTTGTAGGGGGCCTGAGCACACAGGGGGGCCCACACAGAGAGGGGGATTAGGGGTGAACAACAAATACAGAAATCTTCCTCCAGCACCTGAATCTGATCTGTCCCTCTCCCTGCTATCCGCTTTTATCTGCTGAGAAAGAGACAGTTGTCCCTCACTGGGCCCCCCTCCCAGCACTGGCTCTAATGTTATCTCTGCTCAGGAGTTTATTTGTAACTTTGTTTCTCTCTCTCTGTCTCTCTGATCACTGAGCTCCAACTGCCCAGCCTGTATATTTTTCTCATCTCATCTTCATTTTTATTTAACATAGTTTTTTTTTTTTTTTTAGATTTAGCAGGAATTATGCGAGCTATGTTATATTTGTGTCTGATAATAGTGATTTTGTTGTAATTTTAGCTAGATATATCTTTAATATTTTCTTGGGGGGGGGGGCCTGCCAGGTAGTCTGTACGGGCCCCCGCGATTTCTAACAGCAGCCCTGACAACTACAATGGTTTTGGGTCAATATATTGGACTTATTTCTAGACCTGAGGCTTCAACACCCATTGGTAAGATTAGTTCTCACAAACTGATATCTTTCACGTGATAGGTAGACCTAAACTGGCCATACACAAGGAGAGTTTTGTTCCAAAATGCTAGTTTTTGGAGCAATCGTTTATTTCTCAAATAGTTATTGGGGTCAAAATGACATTCATTTTTGACTGTAGTGACAAAAATATTTGAGGGAGCAGCTTAGATTTTTTGCAGACAAACATCCAACAGTGAATGTGGTTTTTGTTTAGGAAATTCCATTCATTTCAAAACTCAATGTTAAAAGCAAAGTCAATTATAAAGCACTCTCGAACATTCATTAGGTCCCTGGTGGCACGTTTTTCAGGGGTGTTATTAAAGCGGAGTTCCAGTCCCCAAATACTTTTTTTTTCAACACTCCTCTGTACTTTTTTATACATATAAAGCAACATTAAGAACATGTCCTTTGTGTAGTCCTTGTACTTTGTGTTAAAGAATTTGAAGACTAACCAGATCTCAGAAGCAGGCAGGTTCCATGTCATCTGTGGGCATCTGAAGCCCTCTTCTCTTGATTTTTGGAATTCAGTGCAGCTGGCTACCCAGAATGCACCTCCCGATCTCGCGCCTGCGCTCTGAGAGGCTCTCTGTCTTCCCGACTAGTTGCCATTACAATGGCGGCGGCGGCAGTTCACGCCCCATTGCTATAGCAACCAGTCAATCACAACATCCTGATCCTCCCGTTCACGTCATTTTCGGTTCTGAAATAACGCGAGATTTCGTTACTAGGCGATTCGCAAGGACCCTTGCAAATCGCCTAGGCGGCGCCACCAGCAAGTGCTGCAGAAGAAATGGTATAAAAGGTATGTACAAATAAAAGAACTTAAAAATAATTGCAGTTTATTACAGCATTCAGGGTGGGCATGAGAGTGATTGGACCTTCAAAAAATGGGTAGAACGCTGCTTTAAGGCCGTCCATAAACCGGCCATGGGTTGCAGGAAAGAAATTTGCATGATTCCCCCATCAACACCAACAGTGCTGACAGGGAAATCCCTCCCACCTTTAGCGATAGTCACAGGTAAATCCTGCAGGTTAATTGTAAGATCGATCAGCTTTGTAGATACTGCCTTCCCAAACATGGTTCGAATCTTGGCCGGTTCCTACTGAACCAGCCGAGATTCGAACCATCTATGGCTGTTCTAGGAGTTAATACCACCCCCCCCCCCCTTGTTTTCTTTAACCACATATTACCCGCCCACCGTCAAATGACAGCAGAGTGGTGTAGCTATTATCCTGGGACGCCGCCATATGACGGCACACCAGAACAGCCGCTCTCGCGGGCCCCCGGGGGCGCGCGGAGCGGCGATCGTGACCGTGCCGTGTTGCTAGGACACGGCGCAATCCCGATCTCGGTAAAGAGTCAATGACATGACTCTTTACCCAGCGGCTCCTCCTCATAGGGGGCACAAATACAAGTAATCAGGGCACTGATCATCAGTGCCCTGATAACACAAAAATTTAAAAAAATTGCCATTAATGCTTACCATCAGTGCCCACAGTGCCCGCCATCAGTGCCCATAGTACTGCCAGTCAGTGCCCATCAGTGCCTGCTCATCTAGGCACTGATGGGCACTGACTGGCAGCACTATGGGCACTGATTGTGGGCACTGATGGTGCTGCCCATCAGTGTCCATCAGTGCCGCCCATCAGTGCTCATTAGTGCCACCCGTCAGTGCCACCCATCAGTGCCGCCTGTCAGTGCCCATCAGTGCCGCCCATCAGTGCTGCCTCTCAGTGCCCGTCAGTGCCGCCTCTCAGTGCCCATCAGTGCCACCTCTCAGTGCCCATCAGTGCTACCTATCAGTGCTCATCAGTGCCACCTATCAGTGCCCATCAGTGCGGCATATTAGTACCTCCTCATCAGTGCCACCTCATCAGTGCCCATAAGTGCCACTTCATCAGTGCCCATAAGTTCCACCTCATCAGTGCCCATCAGTGCAGCCTATCAGTGCCCATCTGTGCCGCCTCATCAGCGCACATCAGTGAAGGAGAAAAATGTATTTATTTTCAAAATTTACTCACTGAAAATAAGAAAAAATATATTTTTTTTTTTCAAAATTTCCTGTCTTTTTTTTTTTGTAAGAAATAAAAAACCCAGAGGTGATAAAATACCACCAAAAGAAAGCTCTATTTGTGTGAATGAAAAAATGATAAAAATGTCATATGGGTACAGTGTTGTATGACCGCGCAATTGTCATTCAAAGTGTGAGAGCGCTTAAAGCTGAAAATTGGCCTGGGCAGGAAGGGGGTGAAAGTGCACTGTAGGTAAGTGGTTACAGAAGCGTTTTTTTTTTTTTTTTTTCCTATTGATACATTTCAATACTCTTTTATTGTGCTATCATATGCTCTATAAAACCTTAAAAACTTTTATGAAAAAAGAGTCAGATACAAAGCCAAATTCAGGTACTTTCACTAAAAAAATTTTTAAAATCAAATGTGTCTTATTATTTCCCTATTGATCCTTAATTAACCCTTCCGCTTCAACTATTATTTTCCTGAGTTTTTTCTATTTTTATTTTATTAACTATTAATATTTTCTTTTTGCTCTGTTTGTGGTTTTTATTGGTTATGCTACATTTAGGAAAGTGTAAAACTGGAAAAAAAAAAAATATTTAATTTGTAATTACTTTAAAATGTTACCAGAATCATAATTTTAATGTCATTTTAAACCGGACAAATTATCTTAAAATTTGTTCATTTATTCCCTTAATAACCCTCAATTTGCCTAATCAGCTCTAATGACCTCCTACTTCCCCTTCTCCCTTCAAATATTATTTTCCTAAAGTTTGTATTATATTTCTATTTTTAAAATATTGCTTGAGGTGATTGTAGCTGTATTAGTGCACTTGCAACAGAAACAACTGAGTACTTTTTTGTGATACTTTTTTTATTTGCACTAACATACAATTTTTTAGTACTGCTGGGTCCTTGAAGAAGGGCACATACCCAAAAGCTTGTCCTTAATACATTTTATTTATTTATTTGTTCTGTTTGTTATTTTTTTTTGTACTTCATTTGTAATTTCTTTATTTTATTTCTTGTATTTCATTTGTGATTACTTTACAATGCTTTGTACCAGAATCATAATTTAAGTGTAATTTTAAAAAGGACAATTTAAAAAAAATAAAATTTGTCTGTTTAATCCCTTATTAACCATTAGTTTACTTAATCACTGCTAATTAACCCCTCTTTCCCCTTCCCTCTTCAACTATAATTTTTCTGAGCTTTTTTTTCTATTTCTATTTTTTTAACCATTAATATTTAAACTTTTTACATTTTTATTTGTTTTGTTTGTTGTTTTGTCACATTTAGAAAAGAGTAAAATTGAAAAAAAAAATACTTAATTTAATTGCAATAACTTTGCAATGCTTTGTACCATAATAATAATTTTTTTTTTTTAATTTTCAACAGCACAAATTATAGAAAAACAATACGCTTTCATTCTACAGTAACACTATTTTTTTTTTTTTTAACACTGGTCAAAAAAGAAGTGTATTTTTTTTAGTTTTGTTTCTTTTTTGTCTAAGGATTGCACAAAAAAATACTTTTTTGCAAAACAATATGAAAATAAATGCTTTTTTGGTCTTTAAAAATCGATATATTTCATAACGGAAATGTAAATATTGCTCCGGTTTATTAGGGAGAGAGGGCGAGAGAGGGGAAGTGAGAGGTGTGAAAAGGGAATTGGTAAAAAGAGACTAAACTGAATAAGTATTTGCTTTAAAGGAAAAGTATTTTCAGAAAACACATACAAGGTATAATTACAAGGTGTAAATAAAGTAGAACTATTGACAAAAGCAAATATTACAAATAAGGTGCAGTCTTTCAGTCCTATCAGTAAATTCATAAATTTTCCAGTTCCTATAAGAAGGTGACAACACTGTTTGTTCTACATTGTGTTGTCACAGGGTCGTTTTTAGATAGATATTCAATTTTTGATGGATAATTTGTAATCTAAATCCAAAAACAATTTTTTGCTATATTTCAGCATAGCAGCCTTAAGATGTGGTCGCTGCATTAGTTTTTTTTTTTTTTTTTTCAGACATTTTTTCTCTTTATTTTTACTCGGTAATCATTAAAATTTCACACTTCCTGTCCCTTTGTGTCTACTCTCATGTATTTTTCAGCACATATAGGGATTGGTACGTAAACTGCAACGCATAAAATGCATCTTTTGGGGTTTAGATATTCTTTGAAGCTCTAGCTGATATTTTTAACCATTTAAAAACAGTGTGTGTGCTGCCTGTGTTAAAAAAAACTTCATGGAAGTACATAGGGTGTGTGTAGTATTCCCTGTCTTTCTGCTCTGCTGAACCCCCCCCAACAATAACAGCCGTTAGTTGCAGTATGAATACAGCAGCAGCGTTTATAAACATTGTTCAGGCACAACATTGAGAGATACAAAGTACCATAGTTATTTTGGTATTTAGGCCCGGTTTACACTGGTGCGACATGCGCTCCAACTTTGAGAGCACATGTCGTATGACAAGTCGTGCCCTATTAAGTGCAATGGAACCGTTCTAATACTGTTCTTGAGTCCCTCCGACTTAGAAAAAGGTTCCTGCACCACTTATGGTCCAACTTCGGCACGACTTGCATTGACTTCTGTTAAAAAAATCAAATGCACGTCGTGCCGAAGTCGCATTGGAAGTCGGCTTTAGAGTCGCAAGACTTTGATGCCACGGCAGTGTGAGCCGGAACTTACCGTATATACTCGAGTATAAGCTGACTTTTTCAGCGTTTTTTTATGCTGAAAAAGCCCCCCTCGGCTTATACTTGAGTCACAGTCTCACTTACCTTTTCCCCGGTCAGTGCGCATAGGCCGCCACCACTCAGGAAAGACCGGTACACGTTTGGCTATTCCCGGGCAGAAGGGGCCTGCGGGGTGACATGTTGGCGCCAGCTGGCGCCAATTTTTAAACGTAAGGCGGAAAGGTAAGTGAGACTCCTCCGCAGCCCCTGCAGCTCCTCAGGAGATGCAGTGCTGTGGGCTTGGTATAGGAGATTCTCCTGTACCATGCCCGCAGCACTGCATCTCCTGTACCATGCCTGTACCATCTGTGCAATCTCCTGTGCCATCTCCTGTACCATCTGTGCCATGCCTGTACCATCTGTGCCATGCCTGTACCATCTCCTGTATCATCTCCTGTACCATGCCCACAGCCCTGCATCTCCTGTACCATGCCTGAACCATCTCCTGTACCATGCCCGCAGAACTGTATCTCCCGTACCATGCCTGTACCATCTGTGCCATCTCCTGTACCATCTCCTGTACCATCTGTGCCATGCCTGTACCATCTGTGCCATGCCTGTATCATCTCCTATACCATCTCCTGTACCATGCCCACAGCCATGCATCTCCTGTACAATGCCTGAACCATCTCCTGTACCATGCCCACAGCCCTGCATCTCCTGTACCATGTCCGCAGCCCCTGCACCATGCCCGCAGCCCTTGTTTTGGGTCTCGTGGTGGTCCAGTTGGGTCCAGTAGCTGCTGCATTTCCCACCCTAGGCTTATACTCGAGTCCATAAGTTTTCCCAGTTTCTTGTGGTAAAATTAGGTGCCTTGGCATATATTCGGGTCCGCTTATATTCGAGTATATACGGTGCTCTGTTTCTTTCATCTTGTCAGGAATCAATAGCAGGGATGGCCAGAGCTGTGTGGCTACATGCAGTATACAGGGCACAACAAACGGGGCAGGAGCAAGATCTGGATAACTGCTAGCAGTACCTGGCAGCAAACAAAACACTGGAGCAAGAGGCACTTAGTAGGGGGGGGGGCTAAATACCCCCCCCCCCCCCCCCCAGCAGCCAGCATCAGGTGGAAACTAATAAGTCTGCTGGGAAACACCTGATGGTGGACACTGGCATTACAACCCTCCCTCCAAGGAACCACAGTGCCACCAGCAGATGATCCAGGTCCTCACACATCTGCATATCAAAGGGATGAGTTTGTAACAGCAAGCTTTGTGCAAGCTTTTGCATTTTTGCAAAAACAATGTATTTAAAATTAGGCAATAGTCAATCCTTTATAAATTTGAATAGATTTAACCAAGCACAAAAATGTTGTACTGTCACTAACAAGGAGGAAAATGGAGAATTGACCTACCTATCTGTGAATGAAAGATATAAATGATGACAAGCATTAATTCCAGAGCTACCATTTCTCTTAAGGTTTTTCCAGGTCCCATTTCGTGCCCAATTACTGAACTCAGATGTATGGAGACAAGTAAGCCATATCCTGTGTATGGCAACAGTTTGTCAGTTTATAGTCCCTTTCATTATGAATCATCCAAATCTTTGTCACAAAAAAAAGAGAACTGAAAGGAAAGAACAGCTGATCTCAAGTGCTTTTAAATCCGATGATTGTGAGAAAGGTCTTTTTTTTGATTCACCGACTTATTCTTTGCTCATATTAGGGCATTATGTGGATGTATGTGGTGTTGACGGATCAATGCTTTGGGATATACATGGGAATGCCCATTTCCAATAGTAATAGTAAAAGACTAAAATTAATCAATCGGACCAGCCTAGGTTACTATGTTAAGATGTTGAGAAATTATATATATATCCCCCCCCCCTTTTTTTTTTCTTTCTTTCCTCTCATTCTTTTTTCGTTTTACCATAAAGCATAGATTTTGATACTGTGATTATTCTTTTTATGTTTGTATGACTTGTTGGTTATAAAAAACTTAATAAAAAGAGATTTATTAAAAACTTAATATAAAGAGATTTAAGGGGATGGATCCCCTTCTGTTTTTTTAAGTGGATCGAATTGGGTTCCTGCAGGTATCGCTGGCTGCTGCTGTCCCCCAGGTGGGTATGGCTGGTGACTGCTAACTGGCTGTCCTCCAGAGCTGGTACTGCTGACTGGTACTACTAAACAAGCAAAAAATTTGGGGGAGCATACCCATGTATTTGTAAAGCTGCTGCAGCTATGAACCAAAAGACATGTATATTAAAAAAGAATAGCGCGCAAATGCAAAATAAATTACTACCAAATCTGAAGACAATCCATAAATAAAAATGGGGATTTGGTCCCACCATATGGCCATATCGTGCTCAAGCCCACTACTGTGTCAAAGTACCCCATTATCAGTGGGTCCTACACTATCCATGAAAAAGAGATGAATCCAGCCTTTCTAACCCTTAATCTAACCTAATCTCTTTTTCATGGATAGTGTAGGACCCACTGATGATGGGGTACTTTGACGCAGTAGTGGGCTTGAGCACGATATGGCCATATGGTGGGACCAAATCCCCATTTTTATTTATGGATTGTCTTCAGATTTGGTAGTAATTTCTTTTGCATTTGCGCGCTATTCTTTTTTAATATGACTGGTACTACTGGCGGGCATTGCTGATGGGTACTGCTGGCGGGTACTGCTGGCGGGTACGGCTAGTGGATACTGCTGGCTGGTACTGCTGGTGGGTACTGCTAGCTGGCACTGCTGACGGGTACTGGTGAAGGCTACTGCTGGCGGGTACTGTTGGTGAGTACCGCTGGCGAGTACTTCTGGTGGGTACTAAGGTGGGCTACGTATAAATTGAGTTGCAAATAGTCAGTACGGGCGTGATTTATATCAGTTGGACACAACATCATTAAAACCCGGATCTGTTACCTATTTCTTTGCAAAATAGACTTGATTTATACTTATATGGATTTTGCTCAGTAGCACTAAGGGCCCTTGCACACGGGCGTGCGCCCGACGGAATCCGTTTTGCTCAGCGTGGATCGATCCGCCGATCCCCGCTGTGCAGGCGGATGACAGCTCCGTCTCCGCTTTGTGTGCAGAGAGCTGTCAGAGCCCTACTCTCCCCTATGGGAGATTGGATGATAACGGACCGCCTGTCCATTTTCATCCGATCTTATCCGATCCAATCCGATCCTCCAGATGGATGGAAAATAGGGTTTCCATCTGTCTGGATTTCATGGACAGGATCGGATCGGATAGCAGCGGGTGTCAGCAGGAATGTCTCTGCTAACATCTGCTGCTCCATAGGGATGCATGGAGCATCTGATCCGGTCCACCTGAAAAAGTGACAGGCGGACGGGATCGGAAAGCCCACATGAAAGGGATCAAAGGCATATCACTTTTGGTCCCCCTGTTTCTTTCTCTCTCTTTCTCCTCGGTCTCTTTTTATTTTGTCCCTGTTTCTCCCTCTCTATTTCTCCTGTCTCTATCTCTCACCCCTCTCTATTCTTTCTTTCTTTCGTTCTTTCTTCTCTCTTTCACTTCTTTTTCTCCCCCGTCTCTCTCTCTCTCTCTTTCCATCTGTCTCTTTATATCGCTCTATTTCCATCTCTCTGTTCCTTTCTCCTCTCTCTTTCTCTCTTCCTACCTCTCTTTCCTTCCTCTCTGTCTCTTTCTAATCTCTCTCCTTCCCTCATCTCTCTCTCTACCTTTGCTTCCCTCCTCTCTGTCTCTCTCTCTCATGTCTCTCCTTCCCTCCTCTCTCTCCTTCCCTCCTCTCTCTCTCTCCTGTATCTCCTCCCCTCCCCTTCTCTCTCTCTCTCTCTCTCATGTCTCTCCTTCCCTCCTCTCTCTCTCTCTCTCTCTCTCTCTCCTTCCCTCCTCTCTCTCTCTCTCTCTCTCTCTCTCTCTCTCATGTCTCTCCTTCCCTCCTCTCTGTCTCTCTCTCATGTCTCTCCTTCCCTCCTCTCTGTCTATCTCTCATGTCTCTCCTCCCCTCCTCTCTTTCTCTCTCTCATGTCTCTCCTTCCCTCCTCTCTTTCTCTCTCTCATGTCTCTCCTCCCCTCCCCTCTCTCTCATGTCTCTCCTTCCCTCATGTCTCTCCTCCCCTCCTCTCTCTCTCTCTCTCTCTCTCTCTCTCTCTCTCATGTCTCTCCTTCCCTCCTCTCTGTCTCTCTCTCATGTCTCTCCTTCCCTCCTCTCTGTCTCTCTCTCATGTCTCTCCTTCCCTCCTCTCTGTCTCTCTCTCATGTCTCTCCTTCCCTCCTCTCTGTCTCTCTCTCTGTCTCTCTCTCATGTCTCTCCTTCCCTCCTCTCTGTCTCTCTCTCATGTCTCTCCTTCCCTCCTCTCTGTCTCTCTCTCTGTCTCTCTCTCATGTCTCTCCTTCCCTCCTCTCTGTCTCTCTCTCATGTCTCGCCTTCCCTCCTCTCTGTCTCTCTCTCATGTCTCTCCTTCCCTCCTCTCTGTCTCTCTCTCATGTCTCTCCTTCCCTCCTTTCTCTTTCTCTCTCTCTTATCTCCCTCTCATCTGCAGAGTCGATGTTTCCTGTTAATGGCTCCTGTGTCCTGTCACAGGTGGAGGCGGAGTACATTTGATATCACTGCGCCTGTGACAGGAGCCAGCGCTATACAGGAAGGATCGGCTTTGCTTCCTGTAGTGCGGCTACTTACCTCACGCTGTGCTCGGGGATGGCGGGTCGGGAACCCGCAATCTGGGCTTACCGACCCGCCATTCCAGAGCAGGTGTTGCCGGGATCGTGTTGGGGCTCAGGGGAACGGGAACGGTATTGCTGTTGTAGAATAAGTACAGGAACGCCGTTCCCATGCGTTCCCGCAGGACTCGAGCCCTGAGTCTGAGACCTGGGCAGCAGTGAGCAGTGTTCCTTAGTTCAATCCTGTAGGAGGAGACCCTTGTACAGGGGCTCTGCCCCCTGGCGCAGGATCCTTGAGAGGGCTTTAAGGAAGACACCAAGGTCTGAGCTAGGCTTAGTGGGGGGCCTTATTGCAGATCCATGTCCAGGGATCAAGTTGAGACAGGAGGGAACTAACTATAGAGGACCAAGGGGAAGTAAGGGGGAAAGAGTCCAACTGTCTTATGGTGGAGTGAGTCTACATCTCCGTTACTGGAAAGAACCTGGTGGATATCAGCAAGAGGCAACTGGTGATCCTGTGGCTAAGTGAGTGGATAACCCCCAATGCTGAATGGAAGTGACGGTGTGTAGCTTTTGACTCTGGAGGGAGTACAGGTCACTACCAGCATTAGGAATCCTGTGGAACAATTAGTTTGAGAAGTGCAGCCAGAAGCTGAAGAGTCCTCAAATTGTTCAGTTTGCAGTTTATCGGGGTATCCCATGCTCCCTATCCCTATCCAAGTTCATAATTTACAATACAAAAACTATAAAAATAACCCCTAGACCAGTGATATTGAACTTTTGCACATTTCTCATGATCCTCAACTACACTGCATGAGCATCATGGGAAATGTAGTTCCAAAATATCTGGAGTGTCAAGGTTCGCCATCACTGCCCTAGACTGTTTCTGTGCCAGTGAAATAATGAAGGAAATGATGTGTGCCTGGCTGCTTGTGCTCAGAAGGGAGAAATAGGACCAAATTCACCAGTGGCTCCTTAAAGTGGAGTAGTGATTCCTGGAGTGCTCACTATGCTGATCAACAATTGGGCATTTTCAATTTTTTTTGAGGGTCCCTTACCTTATTTTCAGGGCATTTTTTACTGTACTTCCTCCTTCTCCCCCCTCTGTGGCCGCGGCCACCGACATCACTTCCACCTTTGCATTGCATCCTGGGAGCTGTTTGTCATCACTCCCAGGAGGCTGGAATCAGGAAGAACTCCCAGAACACTCCCTGGAATCAGGAAGAAGGACACAGCAGATTACACTGCGGCTTCAGATGCCCACATCCAAGATGGCCGCGCCCAGACAGCATTTTTAAAAGTACGATTTTGACTAAAATCCAATACTGTACACCTTGTAAGTATGAGAATAGTGGTTCTGTAAAGGGTGATGGATTAGTATTATAGGGGTATTTTTAGTTAAAAAAGGTATTTGAGGCCGGAACTCCGCTTTAAGGCGTGCTCTACAGGTGGATTTTGTGAAGGCTGCTTTCACAGGGGCAGCAAAAGGAGGCTATTGACTGGTGGTCAGGATAATATCAGGATTATAAAAAACTGTGCATTACTGGGGATCATACATGGCTTCACCTTGTGTTAAAAAGGGGCAGCTCATGCTCAAATTTACACAGAAGCTAATGAGTCAGAGCAGTGACTCCACCTCTTATCAGAGGGCTCAATTCAAGGTTTCGATCAGACAAAGCCAGCCTGAAAGCAAGGAAGTTTCTGATGTATTCTCGGTTTAGCTAACCCATAGAGCTTTGCAAGTGCTGTGTCATGGTGTAGTAATAGTGAAACAGATAATGCTTTCCAAGAGAACATTTGTCTGGTTTTACTATGAATATAAAACACAAGGGATCATAAAAAAGGAGAAATTGCCATATTTAGTGTAGCATGGCTGGACTTTAGGCCCTTCCACTGGCTCTAGGTATGATTGGGACATGTCTTCAGTACAGGAGGGAAAACAGTCATCTTGTTGAAGACCAAAGAAGGACTAGCGTTGGCCACATTTTTGAGGCTGAATGTTAGCCCCAATCATTGACACCCAAGTGAGGAGGAGAGCTATTAAAGCTAGCAATATGCTGGGCAGAAAGATAGAGATAAGAAAGATAGAGATTGCAGAGAGCCAAGAGGAACTGCTGTGTGGGAGACTGCAGTGTGTGCAGAACAATCTGTCTGCAAGGGGGAGCTGCAGTGTACAGATCCTGTAGAGGATTTGCTGCATGCAGAGTCTGGAGAGACTGTGCTCTGTTCTGCCCTGAGGACTCCATACAGGGAGTATAAACAAACTTGAAAGGGGAGCCCCTTAGTGTGTCACAACCCCTCACCTGTCATTGGGGAGGACATTAATCCAGCACTGGTGGTGGGAGGCCTCTGGCCAGTCGAACATTTATCCAGCACTGGTGGTGAGAGGCCTCTGGCTAGCCAGGCCAGCCAGACATTTATCCAGCACTGGTGGTGAGAAGCCTCTCACCAGACAGACATTTATCCAGTACTGGTGGTGAGAGGCCTCTCACCAGACAGATATTTATCCAGTACTGGTGGTGAGAGGCCTCTCCCCAGCCAGACATTTATCTAGCACTGGTTGTGAGAGGCCTCTCCCCAGCAAGACATTTATCGAGCACTGGTGTTGAGAGGCCTCTCACCAGACAGACATTTATCCAGTACTGGTGGTGAGGGGGCTCTGGCTAGCCATATACAGTTGCCTTTGCTGGGACTTGACTGCTGCCAGCAGAGTTATTATAAGAAGACTTCTGCACTCCATCCCTGCATAATAGATTATAAAATACCCCCCCCCCCCAGAGAGGGGCCCCACCACCAGCAGACTGTATATTCCAACCTCCAGGTGGTTTAATTAGGGCCAAGAGGGCAGAATATAGGCCATTCTAATTGTTGCCTCCTATGAAGTTCCCCTCATAGCTATTGGTTATTGTATTCCAATCTACTCTTGCTATTGCTTGTTTTGGTGGGGTTGATTTACTAAAACTGGAGAGTGCAAAATCTGGTGCAGCTGTGCATGGTAGCCAATCAGCTTCTTCAATTAGGCTTTGACAAAAAAAAAAAAAAAAAACCTTGAAGCTGTTTGAAGTTGTTTGGTTTCTATGCAGAGCTGCACCAGATTTTGCACGCTCTAGTTTTAGTAAATCAAACCGTATTTTGTATCTGGTTGAACACTATTTTGATGCAATTGCTTGTACCAAACCTCCTTTACATAATCTGTCCTAATCCTAATAAAACTCTTTGCATTGTTACTAGTGTGTTAGGGCAGGTCACCACTGGGAAGGAATGGAGAACCTAAACATTCCAGGAGCACCTCAGGGAGTCATTTCAACATTAGTTTAGAGTAGGGATGAACTTAGGTTCGACTCCTGGTTTGGTCCGAAGCCGAATTTGGCCAAACCCAAAAGGCCGCTTTCAGTGCCGGACAAACTCCCGCGCTCAAGTGTGGTGCTCAAAAGTCAATTGTCTCGCTATGTTTATATTCCACTTCAAACTCTTGAATGGCCCTCACACTTTGCTGCCCTCCTGGGACTGTGGTAATCCCAACACACAGTTCACTGTAAAAACAAAAGAAAGGGCGCACCGGCCTAGCGCATTATCTTCATACACCATTCATTAATAAAATTGATACTGTATATTTACAAATCAATATACAATCTCATCAATGTAATCTAGAAACAGGTACACCAGAATGGTTACACCAACTTCTTAACACAGGAAGAAGCCATGCAGGTCTACACAGGCTAACGCGTTTCAAGGGGAGTCCCCTTTTATTCAGAGCCAAATGATCTAATACCTGCAGCCTTACTTTATATAGCCTTGAAACACATTATCCTGTGTAGACCTAGGTTATATTGATGAGCTTGTATACAAATTAGTTTGTGGATAGAGCACTTGCTTTTATTTTATTAACAAATGGTGTAGGAAGGTAATGCGAAAGGCTGCTGCTCCCTATCTTTATACACAGCGGGTAAAAAAAGTATTGAACATGTCACCATTTTTCTAGGCATATTTCTTAAATTTGCTATTGACATGAAATTTTCTCCACAGGTCAGTAACAATCCATGCAATCCATATATTAGGGATCGACCGATATTGGTTTTTCATTGCTGATACCGATACTGATATTTTGGTCATCGCATATCGGTATCAGCCGATATGAGCTGATATTTTGTACATTTAAAGTTTTGAAAAAAGACAATTTTTGACACAAATCTGATACTGAACATGTTAATTTTTTTTTAATGCTTAATGGCTGGCTTGCTGACACCCTGTGGTGGGTGGGTGGCTGTCTGACACCCTGTGGTGGGTGGGTGTCTGGCTGGCAGAGGGGATGTGGGTGGCTGGCTGGTACAGTGCCTGTGGCTGGCTGGTACAGGGCCTGTGGGTGGCTGGCTGGCTCGCTGGTACAGTGCCTGTGGATGGCTGGCTGGCTCGCTGGTACAGGGCCTGTGGGTGTGGGTGGCTGGCTGGCACCGGGCTGCTGTGGGTGGGTGTATGGCTGTGATACACTCCTGCGAGACTACTCCCTACTCCAGACGAGGCTGTTGAAGGCGAGGGAGGCAGCCTAAGGAGGCAGAATAACGTTACAAAAATATCAGTAACTTCCTGGGCCGATTCCGATAAATCAGGGAAAAAGCATATTGGCCCTCGATATATCAGCCTTGCCGATAATCGGTCAATCCCTACCTTATATACAAAGAAACCAAAACAAATAAGTTCAGAAATCACATTATGTGTATTAAAATGGAATGACACAGGGAAAAAGGTATTGAACACGTGAAGAAAGGGAGATGCAAAAAGGCATGGAAAGCCAAGACACCAGTTGAAATCTATCAGTAATTAGAAAGCAATCCTGCAAATTATTATCAGCTGGTTCGGTCTCAACTGATGGTCTATAAAAAGGTCTTACATTAACAAGGTGTCACAAGAAACATCTCATGATGGGTAAAAGCAAAGTGTTGCAAAACATACTGATGGCATGGGTTACAGAAGGATTTCTAAACTTTTGAAGGTTCGAGTGAGCACTGTTGGGGACATAATCCAGAAGTGGAAAGAACATCATCCTCGCAAAATGTCTGACAGAGGAGTGAAAATAATTATCAGAAGAGCTGTGCAAGAGCCAAGAACCACTGGTAGAGCGCTTCAGAAAGGCCTGGAATCAGCAGGTACAATTGTTTTAAGATAAATAATAAGTATTTTTTTTTTTTTTTATATGTCCTGCATGCACGCTCACCACGCATGACTCCATTGCTGAAGAAAAAGCATGTTAAAGCTTGTTTAAAGTTTGCTGCACAACATTTAGAGAAGCCTGTGAAATACTGGGAGAACTGTGTTTTGTATCTGGGAGAATATAGTCTGCTCAGATGAGACCAAAATGAAACTTTTTCGATGTCCTAATACCAACCATGTTTGGAGGTCATATAGCACATCACCCCAAAAACACCCCCATACCAACAGTGAGGTTTGGAGGTGGGAACCATGGTGTGGGCGGGGCTGTTTTTCAGCATATGGTTTTGGCAAACTTCATGTCATAAAAGGAAGAATAAATGGAAAAAAATGTTCCAAGACATTCTTGATAAAAATCTGCTGCCATCTACCAGGGTGATGAAGATGAAACGAGGGAGGACATTTCAGCAGGACAATGACCCCAAACACAAAGCCAAGGAAACTCTCAATTGGTTTCAAAGAAAGAAAATAAAGCTGCTAGAAGTGCCCAGCCAATCACCTGACTTAATCCAATAGAAAATCTATGGAGTTAATAGAAGAGGCCCATGGAACCTTCAAGATTTCAAGACTAAAGCCCCGTACACACGCGTCGAAAATCGGCAGGGAATTTTCGGCCAACGTCCGATCTGCCGATTTTCGGCTTGTTAGTATGATGTTTCCGAAAACCAACTCCGACTTTTCGGCCGAAAAAAATCTGGTGTGCAGACTATAAAATTTTTGTTGCCCGTCAACACAACGGCCGATTTTCGTGCAGTCAGTACAGATTTCGGCAGACAAAAATCTGATGAGTAAGTCTGGCCATGCTCAGTGAAGAAAGAACACAAAGAATGCAAACCAACACATGACATCACTTCTGAAGTAGAATTTTGTTGGACGAGAAAATTTGTGTGCAGTCTAGGCACATTCCAACCAACAAAACAAAACTCTGGACAAAAGACGCACGATCGGTAGGCCGATAATCGTTGCGTGTGTACAGGGCTTAATTGTGTGGAAGAATGGGCCAAAATCACACCTGAGCAACGCATGGGACTAGTTTCTCCATACAGGAGGCATCTTGAAGCTGTCATTACTAACCAAGAATTTTGTACCAAGTATAAACTTCAATAAGCGCGTTCAATACTTTTTCCCTGTGTCATTCCATTTTATTACACACAACTTCATTTCTGAATATTTGTTTTGGTTTCTTTGCATGTATGAATTGCACGGGTTGTTACCAACATGTGATTAACATTTCATGTCAATAGCACCTTTAGAAATAGATTTACCTAGAAAAATGGTGACGTGTTCAATACTTATTTTACCCACTGTATATACACTGCTCAAAAAAATGAAAGGAACGCTTTTAATCAGAGCATAGCATCAAGTCAATTAAACTTCTTGGATATTGATCTGGTCAGTTAAGTAGCAGAGGGGGTTGTTATTCAGTTTCAGCTGCTTGGTGTTAATGGAACTAACAACAGGGGCACTAGATGGGCAACAATGACACAACCTCCAAAACAGGAATGGTTTTACAGGTGGAGGCCACTGAAATTTTTTCCCCTACTCCTCTTTTCTGACTGTTTTTCACTAGTTTTGCATTTGGCTAGGGCCAGTGTCACTACTGGTAGCACGAGGCGATACCTGGACCCTATAGAGGTTGCACAGGCAATCCAACATCTCCAGGATGGCACATCAATACGTGCCATTGCCAGAAGGTTTGCTGTGTCTCCCAGCACAGTCTCATAAGCATGGAGGAGATTCCAGGAATTCCAGGCAGTTAATCTAGGAGAGCTGGACAGGGCCAAAGAAGGTCCTTAACCCATCAGCAGGACCGGTATCTGCTCCTTTGTGCAAGGAGGAACAGGATGAGCACTGCCAGAGCCCTACAAAATGACCTCCAGCAGCCCACTGGTGTGAATGTCTCTGACCAAACAATCAGAAACAGATTTCATGAGGGTGGCCTGAGGGCCCGACGTCCTCTAGTGGGCCCGGTGCTCACTGCCCGGCACCGTGGAGCTCGATTGGCATTTGCCATTAAACACCAGAATTGGCAGGTCCCCCACTTGCACCCTGTGCTTTTTACAAATGAGAGCAGGTTCACCCTGAGCACATGTGACAGACATGAAAGGGTCTGGAGAAGCCATGGAGAATGTTATGCTGCCTGTAACATCTTTCAGCATGACCGGTTTGAAGGTAAGTCAGTGATGGTCTGGAGAGGCATATCCATGGAGGAAAGCACAGACCTCTACTGTCTAGACAATGGCACCCTGATTGTGATTTGGTATTGGGATAAAATCCTTGGACCCATTGTCAGACCCTACGCTGGTGCAGTGGGTCCTGGGTTCCTCCTGGTGCACGAGAATGCCCGACCTCATGTGGGGAGAGTATGAAGCCAGTTCCTGGAGAACACTCGCCTGACCTAAATCCAATAGAACACCTCTGGGACATTATGTTTTGGTCCATCCGATGCCACCAGGTTGCACCTCAGTCTGTTAAGGAGCTCAGGGATGCCCTGGTCCAGATCTGGGAGGAAATACCCCAGGAAACCATCCTTCGTCTTATTAGTAGCATGTCCTGACGTTGTCAGGCATGCATACAAGCACGTGGGGGCCATACAAACCACTGAGGACCATTTTGAGTTGCTGCAATGACATTTCAGCAAAATTACATAGTTACATAGTAGGTGAGGTTGAATAAAGACAATAGTCCAACCAGTTCAACCTGTGTAGGTGTGTGTGGCTGTAATCATCTCACATAGCCCTGAATGTTCTGATCCTTGAGATGTATGTCTAAGAGTCTTTTGAAAGCCACCATACTTCCCACAGAAACCACCTCTTGTGGTAGACAATTCCACAATCTTGCAGCCCTAACAGTAAAGAACCCTCCTCGTTGCCTGAGGTTAAAACGCTTCTCCTCTAATCGCATTGTATGCCCCCGAGTCCTCATGCAATCCCTTCGACTGAACAGCTTTTTTTCTAAGCTGAGATCCCCATTGAGATATTTATAAATTGCTATCATGTCCCCTCTCAGGCGTCTCTTCTCCAGGGAGAATAAATCAAGCGATTGCAGACGCTCTTCATAATTAAGGTCCTCCAATCCCCTAATTAGTTTAGTTGCCCTTCTCTGGACTCTCTCCAGCTCCAACACATCCCTCCTGAGGACTGGCGACCAGAACTGGACAGAATACTCCAGATGCGATCGGACCAGAGTTTTATAAAGTGGAAGGATTATAGTCTTATCTCTGGAATACATCCCTTTCTTTATGCATGCTAATATTCTGCTGGCTTTGGCAGCTGCCGCTTGACATTGCATGCTGTTGCCTAATCTATCATCAACCAAGACTCCCAGATCTTTCTCCATTTTTGATTCCCCCAAGGGTTCCCCTCCTAACGTGTATTGTGTTTTTATGTTTTTAGTCCCCAAGTGCAAAACCTTACACTTCTCCACGTTAAAGCTCATTTGCCATGTCGTTGCCCACTCTGTTATTTTGTCCAGGTCATTCTGTAGGATATCTGCTTCATGCTGTGCAGTTATTGCCCTGCCCAATTTTGTGTCATCTGCAAAAACTGATAACGAACTACTGATCCCGTCCTCAATGCTGTTTATAAATAAATTGAACAAGGTTGGTCCCAGGACTGAGCCCTGGGGGACCCCACTTACCACCTCAGACCAGTCTGAGTATGCGCTGTTTACTACCACCCTTTGGACACGCTCTTTTAGCCAGTTTCGTATCCAAGAGCAAACCCTGCTGTCGATACCTGCAGACCAGAGGCGTAACTAGAACCTTCAGGGCCCCGGTGCAAGAAACCATGAAGGGCCCCCTGGACCCCTGGGCCCCTTTACTTTAGTTGCGGGGCCCTTTATTACGGTCCCTCAGCGGGACCCTTTTACAAGTTCTGCAGTGGGCCCCCTTCCTGCCATCTTGGGGCCTACCCACGGTGGTAGAATGCCAGGGCCCTGTCACAAGTGTGACCTTTGCGATCCTGGAAGTTCACCCACTGGTGTCAGTAGTTTTTTTTTTTGGTATTTTAATTGTATTATTTTTATCATTTTATTTAATTTTTTTACAATGTCACTGACTATGACTCTGTCCATTCAGAAAAGGAAGGAGCTTGTAAATTACATATTTACCGACCCCTTCCTGGTTCTCTATTGTGACACATCCCCTATCTGCAGCAGCCGGCAGGAGAGGGAAGGGAGCATTCTGAAGGGGGGGGGGGGGACCAGGGGAGCACACAGGGGCCCAGAGACAGCAGAACACAAGTATACTGGATAGGAGAAGTGGCGGGGGGGCAGCGTACAGAGGAACCAATCTCCTCCATTTTCCTCCTGCAGCTACAGAAGGAAAAAAGGGGGACAGTGATTTCTCTACATGCTGCCCCTGCCGTCCCTCCTATTCAGGTGTACAGGGGAGCCACATGGGCCCCCTTGAGCATGGGGCCCGGTTGCGATTGCAACCCCTGCAACCCCTGTAGTTACGCCCCTGCTGCAGACCTTATTTTATAAATTAAGCGCTTGTGGGGAACTGTATCAAACGCCTTAGCGAAATCCAAGTACACCACATCCACTGGTCTGCCCCTATCTAGCTCACAGCTCACCTCCTCGTAGAATGCCAAGAGATTGGTTTGACAAGAACGCCCTTTTGTAAACCCGTGCTGATTACTGCTGATGATGTTGTTGTCTTTAGCAATCTCTACGATATAGTCCCTTATCATCCCCTCCAGAAGTCTAGCCTGCTGCATCATTTTTTCACTTTGATTTTCGGGGTCTCTTTGAATTCAGCCCTCTGTAGGGTGATAATTTTCATTTCCATCAAACGATGTGACATCCTTTCCTTCCTAACACATTACCCAGTCCATACCAGTATAGATCCTAACACCTTAGCCAGTCCATACCAGTATAGATCCTGACACATTACCCAGTCCATACCAGTATAGATCCTAACACATTATACAGTCCATACCAGTATAGATCCTAACACATTACCCAGTCCATACCGGTATAGATCCTAACACATTACCCAGTCCATACCAGTATAGATCCTAACACCTTACGCAGTCCATACCAGTATAGATATCCAGCATGAGATTTTTTCTCCCCATTGATATCTGATGTGTTTTCAGTGTTCCTTTACAGTATATATATATATATATATATATATATATATAATGTGTGAAATATTCTGAGGCTGCCACAGATACGTTGCTTTTGTTGTGACATAACAAATGCGGCATAGCAAAGAATATGTGCATCTAATGTATGTTATTCATTTTATTTTTTACCTGTAGAAGCCGCCATGTGTAGACAGCTGCTGGGTTATCACCATCCTAAATGCGATGTCAACAGCCTCAGAGCTCCCACTCAATAGCACTCTCTAGTATTCCCCTCCACCTCTTCCCCAAAAGCTACATAAAAGATCATGGAGGGAGGTGAGGGGAGGAGCAGAGGAGCTGTGACAGCACGTACAGTTAGACACCCCCAGCTATGCAGAAGACTATAATGTACGAGGAGGGAGGATTGTCATTTACGATCTCACTGAGATTAAGGAAATCACTAATGGGAAACGTAAACCACAGCCATTCTCAACCTTTCTACCCCAGAGAAACTCTTGAAGTAATTTTCCAGTATTAGTGCCGTTTCACACATATGCAATGCGGCAACAATGCGAATCCACTGCGGGTTCCCGCATCGCATTCAACTCGCGTGCAGTTCACACTGCCCGATGCAAAACGCTGGGGGTGTCGATACAAAGGTAACAACACCCCCAGATCAGTTCGCATATCACAGTGTGAACTGTCATTTCTGACATGAATCGGATCGCATAGGTGTGAATCACCATGCGATCCGATTCTGGTGCGGACCCAAAAAAGGGTCCTGTGTGAGTTGTGTCCGAAAGCGATGCGAAATCAGCCATACAATCTGTATGGCTGAATTTGCATCGCACGGACATCGCATGTGATTTGGAGGGCAGTGCGAATCACATGCGATGCCTGTCTTCACACATATGTGAACCGGGGGCTCAAGGAACCCCTGATGAAAAAAACGACATTATTATAATTACCAAGCCGTAGGTAGAATAATAATAATAAAGAGAAAAAAAAGAATGAGACAAACCTAGAGAATTTTATACCTAAATTTGAAACAAATAATAATAAGCAGAAATGTGCCACTTATATTAGGGGCAGGTTCAGACATGCGGGAACCCTTGTCACCCCTTTTACAAGCAATCTGTAGTGGCTCTGATAGGGGGGGGAATGTTTATGCATTTCGAGGGAGAACCCTCTTCCTCAGAGCCATCTGATGGCTCTGAGGAAGAGGGTTCTCCCTCGAAACGCGTTAGCCCTATGCAAACCTTTAAGTTTGCCTGTCTGAATAAAGCATCACGGTCCTGTGGTCTCTGGACAGCCGAAAGAACTTTATTTTTCTCTTGCACATAGCGTACTCTTGCGAGTAGAATGTATGTTGTGTTATTAACAATTTGTCAATAAATACTTTATGGTATTGCACTAGGTCGGTGCGCCCTTCTCTTGTCCTTTGCTTTCAGTTTGTATGGATACCCATCATCCTGGGAGGGCGGCAAGACTTCAGATGGTACCAATAGAGCCAATGCCTCTTCTGCCTACGTGCACCATTTGAGCGCAGGGGACATTTGCTTGGCTTCTTTTACTCCCC